>NC_091552.1:18813446-18818446 GCF_042767895.1 Penaeus vannamei
ATATATATATATATATGTAACTATCTCTCCACTCCCTCTCCTTCGAACTACTTACGCACAGACTGGGGCGCCTTCGTGAAGCTGCAGGCCAAGGCGTGGCTGGAGATGGCCGTCAACTGGACGACGCAGGCGGAGGCAGGTCGTCTTCGGGTCCTGCACTACGAGGAGCTGAAGGAGGACCCGATCCCGCCGCTCGAAGACGTCCTCCGCTTCCGGGACCTCGACGTGGATCCACTGAGGCTGAAGTGCTTGAAGGTGCTTCTACGTGTCCTTTTTAATTTTGTATTTGTTTTTGTTTTTTCGTATATTCGTTTTTCTTTCTTAATTATGTTTTTCGTCCATACCTGTTACCTGTTTTTCTTTCTTGTTACTGTTTCTTTTTCATATATTTGTTGTTGTTTTATTTGGTTATTTCCTTTCAGTTGTTAGCTTTTACCATTCCTTATATTGTTTACCTTTACTTTTTTTGTTTCATGGCTTGGTCTTTATTATATTCGTTTTTATTTATTTATTATTTCTCTCCCCTGTTTTTGATGATATTAGTGTTGGTATTCTTGTTTTTAATGTCGTGATTATCCGCATTATTATTTTCATATCAGTTACCATTACTGGTTATCATTTCATTGTGGTTGTTGGTTTGTATTATCGCAATTGTTTGTGAACACTAATGTAATAATTTTTCTTCTTTGTCTCTCTTTTCATTAGCATTTACTTAATAACTTTTCACTCCATTCCAGAGTCATACCAACAAGAAGTTTAAAAGGCGCGAGGAGTTCATACCGGCTGGTCTGGAGATATTCAGTTCTGAGGACCGTAATAAGGTAAATTTTCCCTTTGTCTTTAAAAATCTTTACAAAAACATTTAAAAAGCATTTCTTGTTTAGCTAGTTATTACGATTTGTATTTATTTGTAGCTATTGTATTTTTTCTGGCGACTTTTAATAGAGAAGCTAGTATAAAAAAGCATTAAAACTACCTTTAGATTATTATCATTTAAAACTATCGGCTGCGACAACGCCTTTGTTTACTGGCGGCGAAAATAGTAATGGAAATCTATTCATTAATGTAAATACTGGTCTGATCAAGATTTACAGATTTTATGTTTTATTAGAGCCAGTGATTGAGCGCAACCAGTCAACGACTGTGTTGATACCCCCCACATACAAACAATTACTTTTCCACATAACAAATATGTATTATTTTTTTCTATAAGGGTCATGAGGTTTAGCCTATATCACTCAGATGCTGGTTAATTTGGGGGATTTTATTTTTCTGAAAGTTTCTGGGGAAAATTTTAATAATCTAATGTTTTGACGTCTGATACTCTGAAGCAGCTATGATAGTGTTGTTAAAATGCATTCGTGATGAATGCAAATACATTATTTTACATTATTGTATTTCTTACCTATGCATTAACTATACATAGTTCTTGTATAGTTAAAAAATAGAAGTAACATAAAGTAAATAATAGTAAAAATATTTAATGCCGTTTTTGCAAACGGAATTTTACTGCCCTCTTTCATTTTTTTCGGATACATTACTTATCCCAAGTAAATGAGTTGTGCGACTCTTTATTCGAAAAAAAATATATCGAAAAATGAGAGAAAGCATAGGTAGGTAGATAAAGACTAACTCAAAGAGAGAGAGAGAGAGAGAGAGAGAGAGAGAGAGAGAGAGAGAGAGAGAGAGAGAGAGAGAGAGAGAGAGAGAGAGAGAGAGAGAGAGGCAGAAAAATAGAGACAGAGATCATACCTCCATCATAATATTCTAAATATAATCCAATCGAAAAACACCTAAATAAGTGCACCCCTTCAAATACCCTCACAGTTTTATCAATCCATCAAACTCATTTGCAGATAGACCGAGCAATTCGCTACGTGGACTACCTCCTCAGACTACACAATCACCGTCCAGTTCCTCTTCATCTCTACGAGTTCTACAATGGGACCGCTTCTTCTAAAGTGAGTTAAATTCATGCATTATTATTGCTGTTATCATCACCATTGTCATTAGGCTGGTTAAAAACATTCCCGGTTTCTCGTCAGAACTTTTTATTGAGGCCAAATGAAATCACTTTTAATGGGCAGTGCCAATAAAGTGGACAACTCTCCATGTGCAAAAATGTAATTTTTAAGGAAAATAAAGGTAACAATTAGTAGATATATAGTGCATTTGGGTATTTTGCTCACTGGTGCCATTGGTATATATTTTCCATTTTAGTGACCAACAAAGACAGGAAGATAAATTGAAACACGTGTTGCAATTCAGTTTAGATATATTTTTAAGGCTCAAAGTGGCAAACATTTTGATGTTTACAAACGGGCCGCGAGGCGAAGCGAATTACCTCCAACGCTCGCCCAGTTCACCACGCAACGCCTTGCAAAACGTTTTGTCAGGTCAGGATCGTTCACTTAATTTTGCCGCGCAGCGCATGGTGCCTCTTGCCCGTGTGCGCAAAGGCATTTTGCGAACCGCGGGCTATTTTGGTGCAGTTTTGTCGATCATTGAAAAAAAAATGATAATAAAAAACTATCCGGCGACGATTTTCATATGCGGCCACTGATGAGAACAAGGATTGTTTAATAGGCCTTTATCATTATCATTATTATTATCATTATCGTTATCATCATTATTATTGCTATTGGCATTGGCATTAGTATAATGTGATGTTGATTAGTTGTATTAGCAGTATCTGTATCATTGTTACTTATAATGATAACAATGATAATAATGATATTATTAGTTGTATTAGTAGTGGTAATAATAGCAGCAGTAGTAGTAACAGGTGCAGTAGTTAGAGCAGTGTTTATTTATCCTTCCCCAAAATACTGGTACCGTCATGTTTGTCTAACATAAAATTGTGTGAGGCCCGACCCAATGAAAATTCGTAAATACAGACATGCATATATACAGAAATTAATGCATATCTGTCAATATATCTGATATACATTTATCTATCTATTTGCCCGGTTGATATGCATGTCTAGACTGATAAATATGCATTTATTCCTTTTACATGTCAAGTATACGAATATTCTTTGGGTCGGGCCTCGCACAACTTTAACAAACCGGCCGTTAGAAAAAGAAACATGTGTTGTAGTTGACATTTATCTATATGAACATCAGAAAGAAGATGAAGACTCTATGTAAACCGACATAAAAAATATCGGGGAAACAAATACAACAATATAAGCAAAACTTTTATATAAACAACAACAAAAACAATGAAACACATCAAGAACAAAACGAGGTATATATTCACTAGTTACTGCTGAATTTAATGCGTTTTCTTTGATTTCCAGATGACAGTGGTACCATGCAAAGAAGGGGAAACTAAACTACAGTGTGAAAACAGGGTTGATATGATGAACAAGTACAGGTAGGAAATTAAATTAGATGCTTAAATCAATATAGACATTGGTATATGGAAGGCCTTTGTTTTACAAGAATATATAAGTTGGTTAAACTAGAGGAAATGGAGTTTTTGTAGAAAAATATGAAATGATCTTAAATAGAATTGTATATAGACTAACAAAGTCAAATATAAAGTGCGGAAATACATTACGTTACAACTAGAAAAATAAAGGTTGCTTAATGCGTCGTCCGGGAAGAAAGTCACAGCCTTATCTTACTTCACGTCAAGCAATTTCCTTGTGCGGTAATCCTCCAAAAAATATCTTTGTGCAGGTAGGTCGTGAAGTCAGGACCAGTCATTGTCACTCTCTTAAAAAGGCGCTTTCTATGTAATTCCCCCTTTGCTGTTTTCGAGATTTTTTTGATGAAATAGATATCGATATTATTATTTTTATTATGATTATTATTATCATTGTTATTATTAATTATTATTTTTTTATTATGATTATTGTAATATTATTAACCTAAAATCCAAAAATTACGGAAAAGTGTTAACAGGTGAGATAGGTAGGACATGTAGTTGACCTCTTAAAGATTAAGTACTTGTGGAGCCATCTATGTGTGAATACATTTCTATTTTTTAGGAATACATGTTACAGCCATACATCGCCCCGTTTTGTTGACAGTCCTCTTGCCATATCGCACAGTGCGCCTTTCTGGAGTGGATCTCGTTTGTTGTGCTGTTTGTGTTTCCGTTTCTTTCAAAATATTGCCGAGAAATGAACTTTTCACGAAATTGTTGCAATCTCCGGGATTATACCAAATTCTATGAAGTACGATGGCCGTGTTTCAGCTGCATAACGCGGACGAAAATCAGGTTCGTCATTTTCTTAATCGCTTAATGTTGCCTGAGACATGTATCAAGATGGGGAGGTGGATCATACCCTGCCTTGTGTGTGTGTGTGTGTGTGTGTGTATGTGTGTGTGTGTGTGTGTGTGTGTGTGTGTGTGTGTGTGTGTGTGTGTGTGTGTGTGTGTGTGTGTGTGTGTGTGTGTGTGTGTGTGTGTGTGTGTGTGTGTGTGTGTGTGTGTGTGTGTGTGTGTGTGTGTGTGTGTGTGTGTGTGTGTGTGTGTAAATGACCACAGGTATTGTAATTAACAATTTAGACACCTCCCGGCTTACTAAAATTGGATGAACAAATGATAACTTCACTGTGCTTACTTTTGACAATTGTTTTATACCCAAACAGACGGGGTATCCAGGGGCTCTCCACTGTGCCCCTGCTACGCCAATGCATTTTTATGCCACCACGAAAATGGAAGGCTTGAACAGTGCTCGCCAGCATTCAAGCCTATACATTACTGACGATACACTGATGGGGTTCGTTCTTTACAGACATCCATCACACGTATATGTATTTCTGAAGTATCCTAACACCAAACACTCGAGTATCAAATTCACCTACGAAACACAGCAAAACAACCAGCTACCTCTTTTTAGGATACGGTTGTTACCAATTAAAATGGCCTCTTTCACACTAGCATTATCCGTAAACCAACCTTCACTGGCTTTGGTCTCCAACTCCTTCGTTATACCCCATGCACATACAAAATCAATAGTATTAAATACGCGGTTAGTCTTCACC
>NC_091552.1:18823446-18828446 GCF_042767895.1 Penaeus vannamei
AGACAGACGGCTTGCAGACAATCCCCCGACTGACCCTACCTGTATCAGCCTATCCTCCAGCGACTTGGCGACCTTCTTCAGCTCCTTCTTCAGCTGGTCGGCGGTGGACTGGGCCGAAGCGACAGCCGAGGACGACACGCTTGTCACAGCAGCATCGAGAAATCCCAAGGACGACCTCCGTAATTTCTCGAGATGCCGAAGACTTTTGTCGAGGGTCGCACGCACTGCTTCGTTCACCTGGTCCTGCGCGGTCTCCACCTCGGCCAGCACCTGTTGGGGCCGGGGAGGTGAGATCAGGGTAAAAGGGACAATACGATGTTGAGGAGGAGGAGGAGGAGGATGGAGATAGAAATAATAGTTATAGGATAACAATAACAATATTGATATTATTTTCCATTGTCATTATAATAATTTTATTAGCATAATTATTATTACTGTTATCAATAACACTACTATTATCATTATTGTTATCATTATGATAATTATTATTATTATCACTATCATTGGATCATTATTATCATTGCTATCATTATCATCATAATCCTCAATATTATTCTTATTGTAGTAGTAATAGAAGTATTATTACTAGTGCTATTACTAGTCGTAATAGTAGAAGTAGTATTACCATCATTATTTTTATTACTTTTATCATTTTTATTATAATTTTCATTATTATTGATATAATCATTATTATTATTATTGTTGTTGTTATTATTGCTATTTTTAATGTTATCATTATTATCATTGTTGTTGTGGTTATTATTATTGTTTTTATTTCTATATTTCCATTATTATTATTATTTTCATTATTATTGTTATTATCAGTCTAGTCATTAGAATTACCATTCTTATTATTATCATTATTGTTATTTTATACGTTTTTATTATTATTGTTAGGATGATAACAGTTAAAGGCTGAAATTATATTAGATTTAAAGTATGACAATACAAGAATATTCTTTTTTTTGTCAGACCGTCATATGTTATCCTCATCATCAGTATCACCCAAATTATCATTATCATTATCAATATGATCATTATGATGACAATTATGACTGCGACAGTGATTAGAATCATTTTGATTTTTATCATTACAATCATTTATCATTTTTATCATTACAGACTTATAACCAAGATTGTTTGTCGTCATTCTTAATATTAGTAGTATTTACACTAACATCACGCTCATTATCATCGTATGTTTATCATCTTGTTATTATCATTACATTATAGTTTATATCATCACTGCTGTAATAAAAAAGAACAACAATACCAGCAACATCGTTAAATATACAAATAATACAAAAAAGGAAAACAGTACCTCATTGGTATGCATATGGAGGCTGGTACCGTAATAGATTCGCAGCCCATCCAGCTGGTCGCGTATTTCCCGCAGCTGGTTGTCAAGATCCTGCTTCACTTCGATCATCTGGAAGGCCATAGGCAGGTCAAGGGGTCAAATGAGGTTTAGACGTTTTGAACTATTTAAATTAAAGAAATATTATAAAAAAGAACAAAAGTATGAATCACATCTGCAATTTAATTAATGCATATTCATCTACAGCACTGACTTCTAACATTTTCTACAATCAACAGGGCTGGGGCTCAGTTCATGAAATCCGTATATGAATTGTACACATCTATACATACATACACACGTATATGTATATGCATGTATGTGTGTGTATTATATATATATATATATATATATATATATATATATATATATATACATATACATATATATAAATATATACACACACACACACACACACACACACACACACACACACACACACACACACACACACACACACACACACACACACACACACACACACACACACACACACACACCACATGTACATGTGTGTATGTGTGTGTGCGCGCACGTGTGTGATCATTCCATATATGATACAAAATATAAAACACAGATCCAGCAAACCGACGCTTCGCAAGTAAACGGCAAGGAACACGAAAGGGAAATAAGAGAAATAGGGAACACCTTACCCCAACGTCCTGTGCCGACTGAGGGTGGACGCTGTACGCGGTCTCGTTCTCGCCCCCGTCCGCTATCTGAGGGTGGAAGGTTGTTGCTGTTGTGGTCTTTCTCTTTTTCTCTTCTCTTAAAATAGGTAAATAAAACAATGGCAGTCGAGTATATAAAGAAAAGGATTCTTTGAACATGAATGACGATATTTTACAAACAATGAGTAAAGGAATACATATATATATATATATATATATATATATATATATATATATATATATATATATATATATATATATGTTTGTGTGTGTGTGTGTGTGTGTGTGTGTGTGTGTGTGTGTGTGTGTGTGTGTGTGTGTGTGTGTGTGTGTGTGTGTGTGTGTGTGTGTGTGTGTGTATTATTATCATTATCATTACTATTGTTATTATAATTATTGTTACTATCAATACTATCATTGCTATTAATATCATCATAATAATTACTATACCAAAAAATCAACATTATTACTATTATTATTATAATCATAACAACATGATAATTGTACTAATAGCAATGATGACAATGATAAGAATAATAATGGTATTATCTTTAGTGTAATTTTCTTCACCATTACCTTTGTCATTATCATTATCATCATTACTATCATTATTGCTATCATTAATATTATTACCATTCATATCATTATTCCTATCAGCATTGTCATAATCGCTGCTGTTCTCATTATCATCACCATTAGTAATACTAAGTGAAAAATCCAATTATGACAAAACAACGAAAAATGGACAAAAACTGTAAATTCTGCTGATGCTCTGTTCACTGGCAGCGTCCCTTTCTGGTTGTAGCTGGTAGTCGCGAGTACTTGAGCTTCGTGTATACAAACTGGCGAACGAGAGATTTTGTAAACAACGAGGGGGTTCAATGAAAGGGGTTGCCAGGATGGAGGCAGTCACATATGTATACATACGTACATACATACATACATATATATAAATATATACATATATATGCGTATATATATGTGTATATATATATATATATGTATATATATATATATATATATATATATATATATATATATATATATATATATATATATATATATATATAATGTGTGTGTGTGTGTGTGTATACATACAAACATACATATATATATATATATTTATATATATATATATGTATATATATATAAATGTGTACATGACTGACTTTTCGCCGAATGCTTTCCACTGACAGCCTTTCGGGCGAACGGCCGATTCGACATTCTACCAAATGGAGCTGAGGTAAGTTTACTGAGACCATTTTCATATTATAATAAAGGAAATACACACACAAACACATACACACACATTCACACATATGTGTATGTGTGTGCGTATATATATGTATATATATATGTATATATAAATATATATTTATATAGATAGATAGATAGATAGATATATAGTGTGTATACATATATATGTATATTATATATATATATAGTGTGTATATGTATATATGTATATTATATATATATGTATATATATATGTGTATTATATATATATATATATGTATATATTTATTTGTATATATATGTATATATATATGTGTGTGTGTGTGTGTGCGTGTGTGTGTGTGTGTGTGTGTGTGTGCAAATGTTTTTTTTTTTCTACCACTTACCGGCACTACGCAAAGTTGGTTTGCGTTTTCGCGGAAGTTCATCTCCGTCAGGTTCCGGAGAGCAAGCAAGGGCGCCACGGCCGTCGTGAGGTTCTCGTGCGCCCGAACGAGGACTTCGATGTCGCCTTTTGCGATCGCCAAGGCCTCAGCCAAGGTGGTGTTTATCGTTTCTTGTACCAGAATCCCGACGTCCTCTTCCTGTTTCATCGCGCTGGTCGTAAGCGTATTCTGCAGCTCCTGAAGGCGATCGTCCATACCTGTGAGGACGTCTCGAGTTTCTGAGCGCACCAGCGTCATGACTGAAGCGAGGGCAGCGAGGAGGGTATCCTGTAGGACGCGCTGTCTGAGGGAAGAGGTGTGCAGGACGGCCCCGAGGCGCTTGTCCATGGCCACGTTGGAGACCCGGATTCGATTGAGGACGGCAGTAAACAGCTGCTTCGTAGTGTTAGTCGAAGGGCGCTCCACGTCCTCGAGGCGAGCTAAGGATTCTTGGATCTCCGTCAGCGCCTCACAACCGGGAGGAGAGGAGGGAGACGCAAGGGAAAGTGACGCGTTCTCCACGGTCTCTCGTAGTTGGTTCTTCATCCCCTCGAGGGCCCCGTCGACGGCGAGGGTGAAGTTGGTAGCCTGGGCTTCCAGCAACTCTGAGGTTTCTTCCCGGCCGTCGGAAGCGCTAAGGATCCCATCGAGGCGCTGTTCTAGCTGAGCGACGCTCGCCGCCACGGCACTAAAGGTGGCATTGAGGGCCCTCACGTCGTCACTCAGCGAATCAAGCTTGGCTCCCATTGCACTCAAGGCCTCCGCTGGTCCGGGATTACCTTCCTCGCTTGGCCGACCCCCCAGGCCCTCGGCTGAAGGCTTCCTCTCTGAGACCAGCGCCGTCAGCTCCACAATCTTGGCCTCCAAGACATCCACTTTATTAACTTTGTCGATGAGAGCGTCTAGCTTTTGGAGAGCGGTTTCCTGCCTCATGTAGAGACTGGACAGCGGCGCCACCACCGGCTCTGTCACTTCGTCGACCGCTGAAGCCTTAGTCAGGGGACAACAGATCATGGCTCCCAACGCCACCAGGTGCCACCATCGCGACCAACCTCTCTTCTGTCCCGATGCCTCACTCTTCTTAAACCCCATTTTTATCAATGGTAAAATTATTGTCTTCGTGAGACATAAACAGAAAATGTCTATAACTTTATTTCTGTCTCTAAACACTCATTTTTCGCTAATTTAAAATCAAGCTTGGGTAACGAAAATTCGCTTTTTATCCGGGAATCTCGTTCCTGTTTTATACCAACAAAATATGAAATAACTAACGCACTCAGTCCAGCGAGGCTACAAATTCCTCTTCTTCA
>NC_091552.1:18848446-18850946 GCF_042767895.1 Penaeus vannamei
GATGGGTCCCGCAGCCTGTCGCCCCCTTTTATATGGAGCAGCGTCGGCGGGGGTGGCAGAGGTGGCGTCCACCCGGAGCGACTGCCCGAGGCTAAACCTCAGGCGGGGAGTCAGTTCTTTGTGTCAGGATGATCGGTTGCCTCTGCTGTTGAGGAACTGGGGAGGCTGAGAGTGGAGGTGGCTGCTCTCTCAGAGGTGAGAAGACCTGGCAGCAACACGATCAGTGTAGGTGGCTACACCTACTACCAGCTTCAGGGAGTAGCCATGGCCATATTGTTGTGTACACTCCTACCGGTGTTTGTAACCTTGATGTGAAAGAGATGTTCTATGTCAAACTAGCATCTGTGTCAGACAGGTGTCCCCGGCGAGATATTCGTGTTGTTCTGGGTGACTTCAATGCGGTATCTGGCTGTGATCGATCTGGCTATGAGATGTCTGTCGGTCCCCATGGTTCGGGAGCTGATGCCGGCAGCGAGAATAGCCTCCTTTTCTGGGACTTTGCTGGCTCCTGGTACCAGCGCCCAGACTCACATTGCTGGACGTAGTATAGCGATGCGGGTAATGCAGCCATGGAGATCGACCACATACTCGTTAGCACTCATTGGAGGATCCTGCAGAATCGCAGGGTGTATAGGAGTGCTGAGTCCTGAGGTACTGACCATAGATTGGTTGTGGCTACCCTCCAGGTCCATTTAAAAGCTCCCCAGCGGTCCAATGATCACCCCAGGGTGTTTCACTTGGACAGGCTGATGGAGGGAGAGTATGCCCGGGGGTTTGCTTAGGCAGTCTCTGGTCGTTTCGCAGCGCTCGACAATCTGACGGACCCTGTACTTCTGTGGGACACCTTCAAGCGCGAAACGCTTGATGCAGCCCAAGAATCGTTTGGATCGGGATTTGCACCATTCTCAGGTGCGCAGAACTCGGTCACTGTTAAGAAGGGTCAAGGAACAGTTTATTAGGAGTCTTGCAGAGGAGGTAGAAGGCCACTTCTTAGTAAATGACCTTCGTCCTGCCTACCAAGCCTTGAGGAAGCTGAACTCCAAGCCCTCTTCACAGGTGACAGCAGTTTCACTTGGTAAGTGGGATGAGTATTTTGAGCAGTTGTACCAGGTTGACCCACCAAAAGTTAACTTGGATGCAGGTAGTTCCGAGATTCCATTGCCCTCCCTAACCGAAGTTAGGGGGGCGATCTCCAAGCTGGTTGCATGCACTCCTGGTTGCCATCTGGCGGTCTGGTACCGTTCCCCCTGACCTGTTGAGGGGTGTGGTCATCCCTCTCTGGAAGGGGAAGGGGGACCGATGGGACTGCAGCAACCACCGAGGCATTGCACTGCTCAGTATACCATGCAAGGTTCTTGCCCATATCCTTCTGAGTCGTATCAGGAACCACCTACTGAGGTATCAGAGGCCGGAGCAATCTGGATTTACTCCTGGTATGTCCACAATAGACAGTATCCTTGCGCTTCAAGTCACTGTAGAGCGCCGTCGTGAGTTCGGGCGTGGGCTACTTGCAGCCTGCATCGACCTCAAGGTGTTCGATACGGTGCATCGGGAATCACTCTGGGAGATCTTGAGACTGAGAAGAATTCCAACAAGGATTATTGGACTAATAGCGTCAGTGTGCTGGTACTTAAAATGCTGTAAAGTGTGGTGGAGGCTTGTCAAGCTTCTTTCCTGTTAGTTCAGGAGTGAGGCAAGGCTGTGTCCTTGCACGAACACTTTTCAACACTTGCATGAACTGGATACTGGGCAGAGCTGCTGTTCAAAGTCATTGTGGAGCAACTCTGGGCCATATCAAGGTTACCGACCTTGACTTTGCTGATGATGTTGCTATTCTATCTGAGTCTTTGGAATCCTTAGTGGTGGCTCTTGATGCATTTAGTAATGAAGCGAAGCCCTCGGGTCTAGAGGTCTCCTGGACCAAGAACAAGATCCAGGACTTTGGGGATTTACTAGGAAAACATTTTCAGTCGGTACTTGCTTATTGAGGTAAGATTTCATGAGAAATCGTTCCAGGTCCATGCATTTGCCTGAGCCCTTTCCCACATAAAAGATGGTCCTTGCAGCCCAGCCGGATTCCCCTAAATATTGCTAATACTACTGAGCTCACCATAACCCAAAAGCTTCTTGTTCTCAGTAGCTGTGTCATCTTAAACTGGGTTCCCAGCAACATTGGTGTTCAGGTAAATACGTTAACTGGAAAGAGAAGCAGAACTAGGTAAGGGGAAGCCTTTGCGTCATTCAGCAAAGTCCTGAGCTTAAACGACGAACAGAGAAAGGTACAGAACAGACCAGAGACCTGTAAGACCTGAATAATTTCAAGAGATGTAAGTTCATTTTTCACAGGATGACACTATGCAACCGTTGCGCATTGCCTATCATTTTGACCGCAACTGACGCTTTTGTTAGCACTGCAAAATATGCACACACACACACACACACACACACACACACACACACACACACACACACACACACACACACACACACACACATATAT
>NC_091552.1:18863446-18873446 GCF_042767895.1 Penaeus vannamei
GCTCTCGATGTATGTGATTATATGCATATTTATTACTTTGGTTATGTTATACATATCTCCGTAATCTAAAGATTTTTCAGATGTTATATTTAAAAGGTTATAGTAGCATGGACGCGGTTGTAAATTACATGCACACATTTTTTATGCATTAATAAAGCATACTTCACGGGTACATTCTTATTTGGCATGATATTACAACGGGACATATAAGGTCCCCTTTATTCTTCAAAGGCAAATTATACAGAACATTTAACTGTATCCGTATTTTGAAGTTGATGATGTATAATGATTTACTGATTATAGTTCACTAAAAAGGGACACATTCATGCTATTGTAATGATGTAATAACAAACTAATCGCGATATGATGGCAAACTTGTGTATATACTCGTAGATAATTCGACAAAAGTAATGTAACATAAATGGCTAAAGTAGAAAAAACGCTTAAGACTCACTTTAACAAAAAGGAAGTGATACATATTCTTGATAACCTGCCAGACTGTGACATACACTAAAATAAAAAGTATTTCAATATACGATGCGTAAAATGAAAAAAATCGATTCTTTCGTTTATCCGGCAAAGTTCCCTCTTCTATTTTATATTTTCTCTCTTATTTTCTCTATTTGGACATCATGCTTCTCTACAGTTATTTGTCCCTACTCTTGGGGGAAAAAACAAGATTCATTTAATGCTTTAAAATAAAAATAAAAAAAAGAAAAGAAAAAAGAAACACATGGCCGTGAAGTGATTCAGCATCTAGTTTTATATATAAAAAAGTATTTTCGTTTTTATCACTTTCTTTCGAGTTTTATTTAGAATCATAATAACTAACCTCAACTTAGAATAGTGCACAATGTCGCATTCTATGACAAAAAAAAAAAAAAAAAAATTCTACCACATTCACAACTGAACATCATACATACACACATTCTCAGTGCCAAGTGAAATAGGGTTCGTTAAAGATAAACGACCGCTGGATTTTTCACTAAAAGGATCGGTTCATTAATTCCATGCTCCATTTCTAATCAAAAGTAGCGAACCTATGAAATTACGAAAAAGAACACCCCAAACTATTCGTTTACCACGGTCTGTTCGTTTAACAAGGTTTAAATATTAATATAGGCCTTGCTCGTTTACCTCATATCGTACAAAATGTAAAAATAATGAGAATGTGGGGTTTTGCTTATAAATATGATACCTCTACAGTATATCAGTATTGCAATATATTAGCAATTAGTAAGTCTTCTTATGATTAATGAAATGGCTTCAGATCTTCAATCACACTTAGCTGAAACATTTGGAACAAGAACCTTTTGGTTAAATTACAATCGAGTTTCTGCTGCCAAACCTTGTGTAGACTGTCTATGATCAGTGATAAGTCTGAGGAATCGGTGACCAGCCCTTGAAACCCCGCTCTAACTGTCTCTGACTGTCTATCTATACATATTCCGTGTTCTCTACTCCTCTTTTCTCATTTCCTATTCAAATAAACACAAAATCGTTTCCACTGAAAATTCCACTCAGCTGATGTGAATGATCTAGGATCCCGATCTGTGTGAAATTTGCCTCTGTCGGGTGGACGTGGAGTCAGACGACACAAGCATCAGTAAAGATTTGAAAGCAAATATCTATTGTATTTTCGCAATGGCAGCAGCACAGACTCAGAATTTCGCAAGATTTGTCCAATGGGGAAGGAACGTGGTCGCTGTTGGAAGAAATTATAAGTACGTTGATATATTTTTACGTTGAGAAAACAAGATCTAGTTACAAAAATATCCATTGAAAATTACGGTTGCATGACGTAAAAGAACAATTACATGTTCCTTTGTTCTTAACCTGGGGTAGATAGCGACTGACATTCTTTGTATTACGCAGATATTAGGATAAAAGAAAATTGTGGCATCGAAAAAATAATTTCGAGTCACCCATAATTCTGCGTGTCATGATGAGTGATTGCAATTGTCCTATTTTCCGAAAGCAGAAGAAAAGGGAATATGGAGTAAATATATCGATTGTATTCCTTATAGGTGTGGAAGGGCCAGCTACACTTACTTTCATTATTCATGTAAATTTTGATTGATTTTGGTATTTTTTATTTTACTTCCCTATTGAATAACCTTTATTTTCTGTAAAGGAGATAAACATCACAGATAAAATGTCTTAACTTTTTTATTTTATCCCCTTTTCATAAAACCGCAATTGCAACTGTCTTGACTTATCCAGTTTGGTGATCACAGAGCTATATGTTATTTATTATTTTTAGTTGGGATTTAGTTAATTGTGTCATTCATTGTAGTATTGTTTAAATAATCATTGAGAGGCTACTTCATTATTTCCCTGACAATAGTATTCCAATATAGGTTTTTATAAGTGTATCTGAATGACACTTAATTAGATATATAAAGTAGTAGAAAAAAAATAGTTTGAAGTGGATTTGGATGTGTTCAAGAATTTTTACCACCTCTACTTCTGCTTGTACTTTACAACTTTTTTTATTAACTGATTCGCTTTTTTTGTCAATCAAAGCCTCTCATTTTTCATCACCTCACTTCTCATGACATATCTGGAGCTTACCCAACATTGTTTTACTATGATAACTTTTCTTTTACTTAACAAACCATCATTGGTTAGTTTTTCTACACACACAATAACTGAATGCCTGATGACTTTGTAATACTCTTTTTCTTTTTAATCCCTTAAAAAATCCAATTCCTTTTCCCTTACCTTACTGCAGTATTGGAACTGTAGTGTCATAACTTTTTCCTCTGCTGAAAATAGAGTGATTCCAAGATGTTTCTCTTTTATTGTTTTGGTAAGTCTCTTTTGCTTGCTTTTTATTTATGTAACCCAAAAATAATATTTTCCTCTCATATTTCAAAGCAGTTCCAGTATTGGAATTTATTAATTCAGTTAGCAATCTATAGTACTTGCACTGCCCATTCACTGTTATCACTCAAAAGTGACAATTAAACTTTCAAACCTTAAACCCCTTCATTTATTATTAATCTTTCTGATACATATTTAACATGTAGCAAAATAGCAATCTTAAACATTAGTAAATTTGATGTAATCATTGATCAATATGGATGTACATTTTAAATGGGTAATGTTCTGAATAATTAACCCTATGCTGCTGCATTAATGTAATGTTCAGATGTAACTTTCTGTTTTATGAAATCTTTCCACACATAGATGGCTCCTTGAGTGCTCAGCAACCAAAAAGTCTATTTGTAGACTGAAAAGTAAGAAAAAGGTAAATAGGTGAACTAGGTAGCACTAGTAACCTACTCTGTGCTGACTAAGCACCTGTGGAGCCACCTGTGTGTAAAGACACTTACATAACTAAACTCTCAGGGGGCAGTGTGAGTTTATATTCATATATTCTACCATTCATTAAGGACAACCCATTGCTACTGGGATGAGATACTAATGAGAAACACATTTAAAAATCTGTCAAATGTGCATTTTTTCATTTTCAAAAGTGACCATGGTTTTATATATTTACTGATTATGTTGTTTGCTTATTAATATTTTTTCCATGATTATAGGGATCACTGTGCAGAGCTGGGAAATGCTGTTCCTACTAAACCCCTTCTGTTTATGAAACCACCATCTTCATATCTTGAGGAAGGAGCTGGACCCATCCTGGTAAAGCTTCTTCTTTGTCTCATACTTCAGTCATACCTTTAATGATTCACATATTGCTGTTGACAATGTATCAAGCACAGTCACAATAAGAGAGTAACAGTAGATCATGACATTTCAAGTGAGACTAAACTCCTTATCAGATATCAAAATCAAAGTAGTTATATCAGATAAGGTGTGCCATGTGAATTAAACTGCCACAATAAATTGTTCCTTTCTGAATACAGTTGTGTTTCATAGGTTTGCATTATGATAAAAATGTATATTAATTTTCAGCCTTTATTTCTCCTTTTTATTTATATATAAGACATTTTACCACTATATTTTATTATCCAGGTTTTATCTCCAAGTACCTGCATTGATACATTCAACATCTTCACATAGATTGCTATCAAATCTATGCATGGTTACTATTGTACAAATATGATACATAGCACATCGTTATTCTCGGCATATCATCAGTCTAGTTTCTTACTGGCAGAGTTTCATTACATTTTTACCTTTCACTTCCCTTACATAAGCATCTATGTATGTGATTGGATATGCATCATCTTAAACTCTTGACTTGCATGTTTATATTAGCCAGGAGGGAACTTATTAGTATTGCTGACAGTCACACCATATATGCATTATGCAATGCACTATATCATGCTGTTCATAGTCATAATTGTTACCTATTGACCAATGTTAAATGGCAGTTTTTATATAATTTTGGTTCAGAGATAGGCAAATATGCTTTTGTTTTATTTCCAGTATAACATATTTAAAAGTGACAAAGGTTTTTCAAAAAAAGTATTCTAATAGAGTAAAGGAGAGCATCTTGGTTATTGTGCTTTTTCTCTTTTCCTCTTTTTTTTTTCAAAGGAGAGAAGGACTTCACAGCAAAAAAATCATAGCACAGCTACTTGTAGGACAGAGTGCACAAAAGGTTTACCCATTTTTCAGCTCCCTCGAGGATGTACCAACTGCCATCATGAAGTGGAGTTAGGGGTGGTGATAGGATCTGTTTGCCGTGATGTGGAAGAAAAGGATGTCATGTCACACATTGCTGGATATGCACTAGCATTAGATATGACAGCCAGAGACTTCCAGGATGAGGCAAAGAAGAAAGGAAATCCATGGACTATGGCCAAGTGCTTTGACACAGCTCTTCCAGTGTCAAAGTTCCTCACTAAGCAAGAGCTAGTAGATCCAAATAATGTGACACTGTGGTGTAAGGTAATGCAAATCAGATGTTTCTTTTTTATATACTTTTTGGTGAAGAGAAAGGAGCATATATTGTAATGTCTGATAACTTAAGTTTATGAAATACATGTCCATTGAAAGAAGGATTATCCAAGGGAACTTTAACTTAAAGGTGATCCTCATCTGAAAGCATCTACATTTTCTTTTTCTTTGTTTTTTTCTGGGGAGAAAGGACTACATTGATTGTCTAGGTGCTTTGAAAAATTACAGTGCAAACAATAGGTTATGGTTCATATCAGTAGTATATACATATATGACATGAGAGCAGCTATGTTGAGTATTAAGTTGGATGAATGAAAAATCGGATTCATAAAAGCTAAGGGAAAGTAGAAAGTCAAAGAAATTGAGTAAAGGGACCAATCCTTTCGCTTAAAAAAAGTTGTCTTGTTCTAGAACAGTATTTCCCAGGTACTTGTAGATATTATCCTTTTTCCTGATTATTCTCCACATTTTATTGTTAATTTAATGTTTCTTTTCATGATCTGAAATATCAGTAACACAAAATCAGTAATGAATTTTTTTCTTATTTCTGTAATATGTTTTAATAACTTTTTTGGCTAGTGTAATGTGATTATTTTGATTTATTTTCAGATATCCCTTCCATACACATTTTATTAATATTACCAGTTTTCCATAAATGGATAAATTGCTATAGCATATTACAGTACATTTGATATGGTCACCATCTGGTAACTATATATTGCATATGAATAATCAAACAATGCCTAATTTTAACATTTTCTTTGATGTATTTTTTCTCCCACATAAATATATGGAAAAGTTAAGGTAAATGTAATTGCTTTGTGATGATGTTTTTTTTTTTTTTTTTTTTTCAGTGTTTGTTTTTCCTCTTTAGCTCTTACCGTCAGATGAATTTACATTTATGATGATTATTTAAAGATACCTGATATGCTTACTGAATTCATATAATTTATATAATGTAATTGTAAACTATTTAAGGTTAATGATGAGATGCGTCAGAATGGCACAACATCGGATATGGTCTTCAGCATCCCCTACCTCATCTCGTACATCTCCCAGTACTTCACCCTTAATCCAGGAGATCTGGTTCTCACAGGGACACCAGCAGGAGTGGGCTCTGTTCAACCTGGTGATGTCATATCAGCTGGATTAGGTGACCTACTGACCATGAAGTTCCCAGTGGCACAAAGGAAATGAGAACTCGATATTCCTCTCTCATTTTCTGCTAGTCTTTCATTATTGTTGTGCATTTTGGGTTTGCGGTCAAATATGATTTTGGTTCTGATGAGAATGGTGTTGGTTGGTTTGCTGTGTGTAGGTATATTATATGTATTTACCAGATGAAAATATCAAGATCAGACACTGGCAATTATTAAATGCATGAGGGTAAAAATAACAGTGCAGAAGTTATGCATCCTTATACAGATGCTCATGCACGTGGGCAAAAGAACATATGTATACACTTACACATACACATATAAGCTACATTCAGTAATGTGCACATATGCACATATAGTAATGTCTTTCTTCAAACTGTCTGTATATCTGAATAGTAATATAATTTACCAAGTATCCAGAGGATTTTTATGTATAAAATATTGACATTGCTATTTTTTTAACATTTTTAAAATCATTACTGAAAATACTTCTCAGCAGTGAACAAATGCTTATCTTCATCAGCATTATTATTATTGTCATAATTATTTCATGATGGTTATAACTATATTTACTGTGATCCTACAGTTATATATATTTGATGCTTCTTGTGCATTTTACGTGAAATTGAATAACAATGAAGGAAATTAGTACACTGTACACAATTTTATTCATAATATCATGTGTCATATTAGAATATTATTATTTGTTGAAGGAATGAGTTTATATATTCTAGCTTCATTATTTATGATTTAAATAAAATTCTTTAGAATTGGATTCACTAAGTAGGCTATCTACTTACCTAATTAGGCATTTATATACTTACCCATGTATTGTACATTTTCAGGGTTTTTGAAAGAGAAATTCAATTATGTGTCCTGCAAGTATATTTGATAAAAGACAATGTTCAAAGCAGATATTTTGATATTCTGCCCTTTTATTTTATGGTGAAGATAGAATCACATTATCTATATATATTGTCAATAAAACAATAAATCATACATGGATTTGTTTTTGTAACAAAGTTGGTTTTTTAACCGTATGCTTCCAGGAATGGCTTGTATGTATATGCTATCTGTTTACCTTTTTCCTTGATTTTCAGGAATATTTTATTGTACTTAATGTTGCTGTTAGTAATGTTAATAACATCATAATAATTATAATGGCTATAATGATAATAACAGCCTCAAAATTAATAGCATAGTAAAAAAACGTTTTTCCCATTAACTCAAGGAAAGGTGAAATCAGGTGAGATCATAAAGTCTGCTAATTGACTCCTTTGTGGCTAGGCACTTGTGGAGCCACCTATGTGTAAAGACATTTTAAAAAATAATACTACAATGAATATTACATTTTCCTAATGACAGAGGGTTTATGGAATCCAGCAAAATATTTTCAAAAATATTTGCCCAAAATAATTACCTGAAAATTTCTGAATTATCAGAAGATGATCTTTGCTTAATGTCCTTACATAAGAAATAAAATTCATCCATTCTGTTTGAGTTCGGGTAGAGAGGCTGGACGTAAGGGAGCAAGTACAGTACTTGCCTGCATGAAGCAGATAACATTTTTAACTGCAAGTAGGTCAAACCCTTATAGCACAGCTAATTGCCAAAACAATGTTTGTAAAAGTTGTGTTAAAGCTTAAGTGTACATGATTTAATGGCAATCATTTAGTTCACTGCCTATTTTACCTTATCACAACTTGCCCTGTTACATGTTACAACTTTGCCCATTTTCAGGGCAAGTTTTAGAATTCTTCATGTTTAACTTTCATTTGTAAGTTGCCAAAAAACAAAGGAACAATTGTTTAAAGGCAGCTTATATTTCACTGTTCATGGCCAAACGAAAAAGGTGATGAAATAAAGGAAAGTCTGAGTGTTCATTGTAAGTATAATATTTTTTATTACTAAAATTGTTAAAACTGTCCTTGGCCTCACCTGTACAGTTTTCTATCTGATGCAGTGATAAAATAGGTTTCAGGGGGATTACTTTATTCAGATATGTCTTTTGTATGTGCATAGTGCCCAAACGATGAGGCTTTTTTTAATATGCTGGAAAAGCCTGAAGGTTGATATAAGTTAAACTTCCTCTTTCATCTATTTCTAGAATGAAAGTGAAGTGTATTAAAACAACTGCTATATTGCTTTTATAACCAATGTCATTCTTTAAATAACAAGTTTATTTAGACAGAATGACTTTTGGATTGTAGGTTTGTAAATGAAACTTTTGGTTTGCAGAACACAAAAATAACAGCAATTTATCATAAAGTTAGATGAAGAAGTAAAAAGAATATGAGAAGAAAAATATAGCTGATGATTGTTGCATATATTACTGATTTAAGATTTATCATACGTATGCAAGAACCACATGGGGAAATTTACAATTGGAAATATTTTAGTTGATGTATTGTAAAATGCTGGAGGAAAATGCTAAACCATATTCCAATCTGCCATTTGACCGAGTTTTCAACATGTACTGAAACACTACATATATCAGATATGTCGTGACATTTTTTATTATAATTATCCAAATTTCCTTACCAGTAACATTAACTGTTGTTTAGTTTGGAGTCCATATCTTACTTAAATTCCTTGCACCTTTCCATCGCCAGCCCTTCCCATGGCCGTTGTTATCGTGGGATGTAGCGTAGGAGACTGGGACTGGGGCCCAGTGTTGAAAATTACCCCTACCTTGGGCCTCTGCCCTCAGCTCAACTGATTTTGCATGGTCTTCTCCCTCTTTCCCTTTCCTCCTCTTCTCCAATCCTTTCTTCTGTCCACTTCCTAAGATAGAAGAGCTGTGCTTAAAGTATGAACGGCTTCCTTCATGTCAGGCTTGAACGGTCTTAGGAAGTCATAGGCACTGTATTTCCTTAGTTATTAATCACTTAACCCTTACCCTCATGGGAACCCCGAGGATAGACCATTTCTCTACTCCACATATATGAGGCTTATCTAAATTTGACTTCTCTGGTTTCCCAACCCCCGTCTCTCCTTTGACCTCAGATTCGACCACTGCTACTACTAACCCCTCCTCAATGCTTGCTGTCAACCATATCTATTCCGAATCACCCATTCAGGTCATCACTCAACCTTCAGAATACACCCCTTCCTCTTTTCCAATATCCACTCCATCTTCTGCACAGTTTTCATTGTTTACCACCTCCTCTCTTACTACTCTTCATCCCCACCTCCCCCACAGCAGTACCTCAGTCCACACCGATAATAAAAATGTTGTACCATCATTAAGGGCATAAAAAGTTGCCCCTTCATCAGCTAGCTTATCTAAATTTGACTTCTCTGGTTTCTCTGCCTCTCCTTTGACCTCGGCTTCGACCACTGCTACTACTAACCCCTCCTCGATGCTTGTTGTCAACTATATCCATTCCGAATCATCCATTCAGGTCATCACTCCACCTTCAGAATACACCCCTTCCTCTCTCCCAATATCCACTCCTCCACCAGCACAGTCTTCATTGTTTGCCCCCTCATCTCTTATTACTACTCTTCATGCCCCCCCACCCCACAACAGTACCTCAATCCACACCACTCCCGATTTCCTCCCGCCCTCGTCTTCCTACTTATTTCACCTCTACAAATCTTTTGAGTACTCATTTTATGCTAGCTAAGGGGAATCGATTCTTCGTGATTTCCTCAACATCCTCTTTCAACAAGGTCTCCAAACTAAGCAGGCAAAGTCTACTTTCGCAGACTTTCCGATCGTTACGTCGGAGTCCCAACCTCGTGCATTATCTACCCTGATTGACCTCACTGGCAAATCTATTTCAGCCCAGCCTCACTCCTCCCTTAATACTGTACCGGAACTGTTTGAATTTCTCCGGTTGATTGGTTAGAACGTGAAAACGGCCTGTCTGCCTGTTTCGTTGACTATGATGCAGTAGCAATACAGTGCTACACTATTCCTCCCAGAGGCCATCGTAAATTCCACACCAATATTGCCGAGATTTGCT
>NC_091552.1:18885946-18888446 GCF_042767895.1 Penaeus vannamei
AAGACAGGGGTTTGTTCTATCTCCAGATCTGTTCTCTCTATACAGTGAGGTGATAATGGGAACAGTTAAAGGACGAGAAGGCTTTACTAGTGGTAAAGAATGTAAATAGTATAAGATATGCAGATGATAGTTTTGATCAGTAATAAGAGCGAGTAAAGCAATAGGTCTGACAACGTAGATCGAACCAAAGGGATGGTTACTAATAGGGAGGTACAGGTTCCAAGGAGTAGTGTGAGTAAACGACTAGATCGTAAAGCAGGTGAAAAGATTTTGCTACCTGGGAAGCATTATGGAAGATTGGAGAGCTGTAGAAGTTAAAAGAGTATGTGAAGCAAAGAAAACATTTCAGAAGAGGAGAAATATATATACCAACATCAACCTACCATAAAAAAACAAGCCAAAGAGCAGGTAAAACATATATATGCTTATTGTTTTCACAAATATCCGATTTGCCAGCGGTCAGTTACCATCGTGTTTATCAGTGATGGTAAAGTGGGATTCACGAAGAGATGGTAACTCGCCTCGTCAGAGTTTCCATCGTACAGTGACTCATTCTAATGGTAGGCAACAGAGAGTTCTTGTAAAGCAATTCCACCGATCAGCAAGCAACGTACATTGTCGTTTAGGTACCGTTCCCCACAGTGCCAACTGGGACAACCCTTGGGAATTTTTGCGGTAATGCACGCATAGTATCCAATATTATGTAAATGAGATGATCTTGTTTGTAAAAGTCTGTGATTGGATCGTGATATTTTGGAAATATTTCACTGACAATGCCAGCCATTAAAATTATGTTAAAAAGTTTGAAATATTACAGTGTTTTGTCCAGTGCCAACATTATTACTTGAAATATTTTGTTTTCCTTTAAAAAAAAACGCAATTGGAACGTATAACTAGCAACTTTTGCACAATCACGATAGAAAAACATCGGTGACGTTTATTTAGTTTTATAGAAAAAGCGTTTGTAAAGAGATATATGTTTTCCTGAAATTTACGAATTTAAAACATTATTTTGAGAAGATAAAATACGAATTACTTATTTTGTTATCTGTGATTGTATGTTATAAGGTTTTCTCACCAGATTCATTGTCTCAGTGAGGCTTCTTTATGACATTTATAAATGACAAATTACCCAATTGCTTAATAAGTTGTTTGTGCTGAGGTCAAGAATGCATACACGGGTCATATGGTCATTAGGTAAGAAATTTCTGACAAGTCATTCTCACTCTAACCCCCCCTTTCTCTCTCTCTCTCTCTCTCTCTCTCTCTCCCTCTCTCTCTCTCCTTCTCTCCTTCTCTCCTTCTCTCTATCTATCTATCTGTCTCTCTATCTGTCTCCCTCTCCCCTGTCTCTTTCCCTTTATTACTATCTCTCGCTCCCTTCCTCCCTCTCCCTTTCTATTTCCTTCACTCTTTCTCTCTTCCTACCTCCCTCCCTCCATCCCTCTTTCCTTCTCTCTCTCCATCTATATGTTTATATACACATACATATATATATAATTCATCTTTGTGCATTTATATTTCCATTTCCCGTACTTTTAAGTGTGCATTTATATATATATATATATATATATATATATATATATATATATATATACACATATATACACACACACACATATATATATATATCCCTCTTTCCCTCTCTCCATCTATATGTATATGTACACATACGTATATATAATTCATATTTGTACATATATATCCATATATACATATATTATATATGTGTATATATATCCATATATCCACACACAATATATATATATATATATATATATATATATATATATATATATATATATATATATATATATAATATACAGGGAGGGGAGAGAGAGACAGAGAGAGATTTTAGGGGAAAATTTTGAATAAAAGAAAATGTACGAATTAACAATTACCTTGTTTTCGGTTCGTCATAAATATTCCATGCTTGATAGATATCTTTCTTAATAAGATCATAGGTAATTTGGCATTAGAACGAAAAATGCGTAATTCATAAGTAACCAAGTAATGACTGGTAATTCTAAACAATATTTGGATTTTCTGTATGGTACCTTAATGCTGCATTATCTTATCTTATCGTTGTACAGTACCCTTGCAGACGTTGGCGACTATGGTGTCCCATTCCTATCTATCTATTGTCATTTGCAGTATGTGCAGCTTTTCCTCCTCTTACTATTCTTCGCATTTCCATCCGTGTACTTCTCCCTCTGTCTGTCTCTTGCTATGCAACCTGAATTTCTTCCTAGTAAGCTAAGTCTTTCCTTTTCCCTTTACATGTCCTACAAACTTTATCTGCCTTACTCTTTGACTTAAGCCAGTAATTATCTTACAGTGCCCAATCTTCTTAGCACTTCTTCATTCGATTTTCTCTCTGTTTCAAGATATTTTCAAAAGCCTTCGCCAGCATATTTCAAATGCGTCCAACCTCTTCTCCACGTGTTTATTCATCATCCAGGGCCCGGATTCAGTAATCGCTGGGAACTACAGTTACGAT
>NC_091552.1:18898446-18903446 GCF_042767895.1 Penaeus vannamei
GGGTAATAAGTTGCCACACGGGGTTCACGGTGCATGGTGTTGCAAACGGGGCACGGAGGAGATGGTAATCGCGGGAAGCCCTCCTTCTGTGTAACGCGATTGCATTGTTTTTTTTTTATTATTATCGAAAAGCTGATGACTTTGGCGAAGGGTGATGAGTTGCATTGCATTGCATAAGACGTCAAGTTTGTTTGATTTTTACATGTAAATGAATGCAAATCGAGTTTCGATACAATTGCCCTGGTGGGTAGCGCGTCATGATATGATAAAGACCACCTCTTACATGGCAACAGTGAATGTGTTACTGGTGAGGGAACGTACAAGTAGCTGCTGATTGGTATGAACTAAAACTAAAACTGAAGAAAAAACACGGAAGGAAGATATGGCATTGATCTGATCAACTGGAGTTCTGTGTCACCAATATGAACAGACACATCGTCCCGTGACAACAGAAGACGTATTCCGCCAAACGCAAGCAATTCTCTCTCGCAAAAAAAAAAAAAAAAAAAAAAAAAAAAAAAAAAAAAATCAAGGAAACGGCCGAGCGAAGACACCAAGACCAACGGACTTACAAAATCGTCTCCTATTCCCATTGTCTCGCAGGATAGGACGGGAGGGGGGGGGGGGGGACGGCGGCGGGGATGCAAAGGTGAGGGAGACGTCAAGGGGGTAAGGTTGGCAGACGTGGCTCGGAATGGCAGGCACGGGGGTCGAGCAGGCATTACGAGGCGAGGAGCGAGCGTGGGGAGGGGGGGGGGCGCCCCAGGGGAGGCAGCGGGAGTTTATTAATAAGGGAGGACCCCAGGACAGCTGCTCCTTCCTCTTCCCCGGGATGTTTGCTTCCCCACGGAGGCTAATCTGGGGTGGCTGGGGGTGGAGGGGAAAGGAGGCCGATCTGGAGTGGGTGGGGGTGGAGGGAGGGGACGGATCCGGGGTGGTGGGGGCGGAGGGAGGGGAGGGGAAGGGAGGCCGGCCAGACGCACAACCAGACGATCTTACTTTAACTTAGAGTAAACATTCAGTCTCATTTCGCATGAATCCGTGAACCTGCGCCGACCGGAGATAATGATCAGTCCGCCTTTTAAACAAAGATACATAGCCGGGGAAACCCACAGAGTCCCGCAAATGACAGGCTACGAAACAAGCCCTAGGAACTCCTTAGGCTATAGGGTACCTCGACATTAACATACTTCCATACAAACGGACAAATAGACGAGAGAGAGAGAGAGGAAAAAGATGTAGGTCAGCTGGAGTGCGATCTCTCCTTCCCTCGCCGCGCCGTCCCACGACCGTGTGGGTGGGTGTGGTTGGCCGATCGGCGTTACACTTACCTTCACTTTTCTGCGACTGACGTAACGCGAGGGATCGTAATTGCATTCTCTGGTGGAAAGCTTGCGTTCGCCGCGTTGTGTGTATGTGGGTCAGCGGAATACGCGAATGCCTGGTATGCTGTGCGTGTGTGCTCGATTCGTGTACGCGCTGGCGTAGGTAAACACGCGTGCATTATCATATGTACACAGTGTAAATGAGCAGGTACACCTTAACACACGATACACAAACTTCTCTCGAAAGAATAACACATATAACACGTAGCGCGCACACACAAAAGACATACACACAAAAGACACACACACACACACACACACACACACACACACACACACACACACACACACACACACACACACACACACACACACACACACACACACACACACACACACACACACACACACACACACACACACACACACACACACGCATGCACGCACGCACGCGCGCGCGCATACGAAAACGCACACGCACTTGCCCTAACGCTCACAAGTGTGAGTGTGTGTTTGTGTTTATATTTGTGAGTGTGCTCGTGTAACGGAGTGAATGAGTGAGTGTACGCGTGTAACAAAGTGAGTGAGTTTGTGTGCGCGTGTAACAGAGTGAATGAGTGAGTGTGCGCGTGTAACAGAGTGAGTGAGTTTGTGTGCGCGTGTAACAGAGTGAATGAGTGAGTGTGCGCGTGTAACAGTGTGAATGAGTGAGTGTGTGCGTGTAACAGAGTGAGTGAGTTTGTGTGCGCGTGTAACAGAGTGAATGAGTGAGTGTGCGCGTGTAACAGAGTGAATGGGTGAGTGTGCGCGTGTAACAGAGTGAGTGAGTTTGTGTGCGCGTGTAACAGAGTGAATGAGTGAGTGTGCTCGTGTAACAGAGTGAATGAGTGAGTGTGTGCGTGTAACAGAGTGAATGAGTGAGTGTGCGCGTGTAACAGAGTGAATGAGTGAGTGTGCGCGTGTAACAGAGTGGATGAGTGAGTGTGCGCGTGTAACAGAGTGAATGAGTGAGTGTCTGCGTGTAACAGAGTGAACGAGTGAGTGTGCGCGTGGAACAGAGTGGATGAGTGAGTGTGCGCGTGTAACAGAGTGAATGAGTGAGTGTGCTCGTGTAACAGAGTGAATGAGTGTGTGTGCGCGTGTAACAGAGTGAGTGAGTTTGTGTGCGCGTGTAACAGAGTGGATGAGTGAGTGAGTGACCGACAGTGAGTGACGCTCATCGATCCAACGTTACGATGTGGGACTGAAAGGCCGGGGATTTTGGGCCCGACTTTCCCCCAAGTGATAGCCTCTGCCTGAAAGTCTCCGAGCACCAAGCCCCAGGACAATAGATTTCAGATTTCTATTCAGTAACGTTCATGCCCATTCAGAGGACGAGCTACTTACAAATCACTCCGAGCTCCTTGCAAATTATTTTGAATGACCTGACACTAGGTGACATTGTATTTATTCCTTCATTGTGTCGTGTCCTCAGTGTATAAGATTCGCATAAAGGTAATGATAGGAATGATGATGATGATAACATGGAAATGAATAATAAGTAGAATAAAGACTATCTATCACAAATTAGAGTGTCCCAAGTTTATGAAAACAACAGCACAGCAGAGTAATAATGTCCCCCGGAGCACAGTGTACAGCGTAAAGGTAAAATTGCCACAAGAACATCCTATATCAAGTGTGTCACATCCCAGCAACATATGGCACCGTCGCAATAGTACTGTAAAGACAGACGTGAGGAGTGGTTATGTATGCCAGACCTCGTAATGGCAAGAAATGTTATGCAAGTAGGGAGGGGTTAAGGGGGTGGGGGTGGGGGTGTTATTAAGACATCGTCAGAAAACAGAAAAGTTTGGAGGCAACTTGGTAATAGATATACAGCTCTGTGCATCGAGGAGAACCACTTGAGATGCCTGGAGAATTGCGGACTCATCAGATATTTCTCAAAAAAGGAAGAAAAAAATAACATGATAACTCAAACTTTGAAATGCCGCGAATTTCCAAAATCAGTCTAGTCATCTTGTAAATTTTGTCTTGGTGTAAATCTGAGCTGAAAATGCTCGAGACCAAATCATGGGCACATAATTGAATAATTCATACAGGATACGTCCGACTGATGTGAAGCGGCAGTGCAGTTGGTCAAATTAGATAAACAATAAACCATAGTTATAGTAATAATAATAATAATAATAATAATAATAATAATAATAATAATAATAATAGTAATAATAACAACAATGATATTAACAATAGCAATGATAATAGTAAAGATAACAAATTATAGCAATGATAACAATTATGATTGTAATAATAACAAATAAGATAATATGATGATTATGATAATCGTGGTAATAATAACAATAGTATTTATGATAGTAATGATTAAGATGTAAATACTGACGAGTATGATCATAACACTGGCTAGAAATCCCCCACGTTGGAAGATCAGCTCCGTTCCCAGACTGCCCAGAGAAAAAAACCGCCCCACAAGATACGGATTAGAGAGTACTCAAGTACCCCGGTCTAAGATAATGGTGCCATGACTTTTTGTAAGGACGTTTTCTACCAGTGAAGGTACAACGGTTACATAAACTGAACACACATTCACGAGCCCTACTCCGACTCCCATGCACACTGGGAGAGCGAAAGGGGGGAGGGCACGAGAGAGGGAGAGAGGGTAGGGCGAGAGGGAGAGAGGGTAGGGCGAGAGGGAGAGAGGATAGGGCGAGAGGGAGAGAGGGTAGGGCGAGAGGGAGAGAGGGTAGGGCGAGAGGGAGAGAGGGTAGGGCGAGAGGGAGAGAGGGTAGGGCGAGAGGGAGAGCGAGGAGGACGAGAGAGGGAGATGGAAGTGGCGAGAGAAAGGAAGAGTGAGAGGGTGATAGAGAGGGGCGGGGAGCAGGGAAAGAGAAGGAAAGGGAGATGGTGAGGCAGGGAGGAGGGGACAAAAGAGAAAGAGAGGGAGGTGGCGAAAGAGAGGAAAAGGGAAAGGGCAAGAGAGATGGAAAGAGAGAGTACAACACAGGGAAAGGGCAGGATACATTGCGAAAATGAGAAGGCAACAGAGGAAAAGAAAGGGAGAGAGATAGAGGGAGGGAGATAGCAAGAGAGAGAAATGGAGAGCGATAGATACAGAAATACATAGTGGGAGTGAGAGAGACAGAGACAGACAGACAGATAGACAGAGACAGAGTGAGTGAGTGAGTTTCTTGGCTGTTCAGGCTAGAGAGCAAGCAAGTGACGCATGCAACATTCATCTCTAGTGGAAGCTGCTGTGCTGCTTAATTTTGCTGGTAAAAAACACCGTTTGTAAGAAGATTCCCACGCTGAATTCCTCTTGACACCGAAAAAGCGGCTGGTACGTAGCTGCGCGAAAGTTCTAACAATATTTGCAGCTCCAGTTTCCCTTCACTGACAATTTCCATTTGCTTCTCTTTAACTCAGCTTCCATTGTCTGTTTGCAATACCCCAAGGATACTTTCCTCCTTAGTCATTAATCTGGATTGTATGGTACCTAAGGAATGTGGTCAGTATGTGGATGCATCTCTCCTTGTTTGTTCATATATCGCACAAGCGTCCATTAGTGTAGCCCGTCAGTAAGGAGACTTTCAGCTCCAATCCTACCTACTAGGTTGTGGCTTCAGCTCCGCTAGTCAGCGACTGACTACTCATATCACACGC
>NC_091552.1:18910946-18925946 GCF_042767895.1 Penaeus vannamei
CAGGAGTACCTCATAGCTGCATAATCCATAGATCTATTACACTTTATATTGAAAAGAATAACAATTTTTTAAAAACTTTTGATGTTTCTTTGTTGTTACAGTGAAATCTTGCCATATTTGCATATAAGGTCTAAAGCAAATGAAGTTTAGTCAGAGTTTGCTATTAATTATCATTATATACAAAGACACTCACCAGTAAACTGTATGTCATGCGAACTGTGAAGTGGTGCTTATCATTTTCTATGATTATGATTTATGTTTTAATGTGTTACTTATCTTCTAGTGGACTTAGAATCCATGCAGCAGTCAGCCTATAGCATTAGTATGAGACAAGTGATAGTGATGCAGGTAACAGCAAATAACAAAATGCTCATATCAGTTATTAGGAGGTGGTAAACAAGATTTGTTTAAGATTAAGCTGCATTGTGCATACCGCTCCAGGTGAGGAGAGGTCATATTTGCCTGTGATATAAGATGTCCTCTGCACCAAACAGCTCTTCACATCAGAATCCCCATCACATTATATTATTACCTACAATAGCTGAACAGCTAACATTCACAAGCAACAGAAAGTTTCAGGACTTGAGCTGCAAGATTTGATAGCTGGGTATTGTATTGGTCTTGTTCATTCTTGCAGGTAGCTCTTAGTCAGCAAGGATGGAATGGAACAGCTCAAAATGCTTTGCAGAATCTGCAGTCATAAATTCACATTTGCATAATGTACATGCATACATGTAAACTTTCAAAATTACACATATGTTATTTCTTTATTACTCTGCTGAACTGATTTATAAATCTTCACATTTCATTATCTTGCAAATATGAAATTTTAGTATGTAGGTTGTTGAGAAATTATATTTCCCTCATTCTAGAGGGATGTTAAGCATATGTAAATTTCTAATACTGGATGTAATTTACAGTTTATAATGAAATTATTTTATCACTAATGAAATTTAAACTTTCAAGTCGTCTAGAAGCAAGAACAAAAACTTGTGCATATGATGACTTACGTTTCAAATATATGTATATATGTATATATATATGCGTGAGCGCACACACACACACACACACACACACACACACACACACACACACACACACACACACACACACACACACACACACACACACACACACACACACACACACACACACACACACACATATTTAAGTATACATACATACATACATACATACATACATACATACATACATACATACATACATACATACATACATACATACATACATACATACATACATACATACATACATACATACATACATACATACATACATACATATATATATATATATATATATATATATATATATATATATATATATATATATATATATATATATATATATATATATACTTACATGTTCATAAATATTCATCCATCCATTAATCCATACATACGTACATATGAACAAACACATGCAAACACATACACATTTGTGTGTATACACCTATTTTCTTATTGGAGGAAGATGAAACTTTAAATTACTATGTTGGTTTGATTTACTATTTGGACTTAATATATATTGGATCTAGTTTTCAGAAGCCATAAAAACAGGAAATTGAATAGATTAAGAAGGTTGTCAAAGAAAAAAATTATTTGGGTTCAGTGAGATAGGAGCGATGGAAGGCATTTCTTCAATGTTAACAGCTGAGTGCAAGATAGGTTTTTACCCTAATGCAGCTATTATACATTTCATTATTTGTTGTGTGTTTTACCAGTGGATATTGATTTTTTTTTTAGATTCACCTTCAAGTTTAAAAGTATTTGCATTTTTCATGCAGAGCAGACCACACCTAGTCAAGGACTTTATTTTTTCTTTTTGTTTGATTAAAATCTGTATCCATAAAGAATAAAAGTTATGTGCATGGATATATATTTTCAAAACCTTTATTTAATACAGTCTGTTTTGTTTTATATTATATTCTGTCTGTTACCTTTGTTTATTGTATATATTAGTAGGTATTCTTATATATTGTACATGTGAAGTGTCATTGGAAGTGCTACCTAAAACATTCTTAAATGTGAAATATGGCCATTATCTGAAGGTCTAAATCTAATGCCACAAAATAACTGAATCATCTTGTCTATTTAAGAATTTTTTCATCTTTCATAGTGCACCTAACTATTACATCACAACTCACATCATTGTAAATGCAGTTGTTTGCTGACCACATCTTTATTTTCTCCTGTCCTAAGTTATGTACTAAATTTATTCATTTCTTGATCATGGGACTAAAATTTGAGTAAAGATTTGTTGTACTCCTCACTGTATCATAAAGCTCAGGATCAGACTAAGTGATTAAATTTCTTGTATTTAACAATAGCAAGTGACATGAAAAGGATAGGAAATTGCTGAATAGAATAGAGTGAAAAAACTATCAGTGTATATCACTATTCTTAAAAAATGGAACTGGTACAATGAATAGTAATAGTTAAATTATACTGAGATGAATTTAAAGATTTAGACTGTAAATATACCCCTGAAGTCCTGCATTTGTGGGCCAAGGAATATAAGAAAAAGAAAGAAAGAAAAAAAATGAGGGCATATTTATAAACTTTATCAAATAAGTGTTCAACAAATTAAAAAAATCAAAGTACATATATGGTGAATATTTCTCAGTCTGTTTGTTGTAGTTAAAAGACTAAAGCGAATGGGAACATCTCTTTACATCCTAAAAATTCAGAATGATCTAATTAGGTGAATCCCATGTGGAAAAAGTTTTCACAAATCCATATTTTTTTTTTGCACATAAAAAATATTTTAAATGGCCAGTGATCTGATAATTATATTTATTTACAAAATAAAATAAACAACTTAAGAGCAGCAAAACATTTTATTTTCGTTTCAGCAATAGTAATTGCCATATATAGTGAAAAATTTGAAAAACAAATTTGTGTACAGTTTTTACTTCAAATTTGCTACAAAATAAATGTATAATATATACATTATATGAGGAACTTAATAGTTTGAAAAATATACCCATAGCCAATGATTTGATATGTCTGATCTAATACAAAGTAGAAAGAGAGCCAATAACAAAGTTGTAATGAAACAATAAATTATAATTTGTAACCACCTATAAAACAAGTGTAAAAATTAAAATACTTGTTAATAAAACAATTATTGCTATACTTGGAGCATCACCACTGCCCAAACACTAAATGAAAGAATAAGAGAAAAGTGATAAAGAAAAGGAACAGCTGAAGCTTGACCGCTATTCACAGATGCCAAAATTCTCTCTGTGTTAACTTCATCAAGAATATGAAGACGCCAACCCATATTAGGCCCTGTCCAGCTGTTGTAATACACTACATCTGGCCAGGACTTATTTGGGGTGAATTCCAGCACCGCAGGATCTCCTACAGAAAAGAAAGAAAAACATTTTATTCATAACAAACTTAGTTGACTGCATTGCAAAATGGGTTGCTGCACAAAAGAACTCTCTCCAAAATAATATATTTACAGAAATGGTCTTTACTATATAAATATCTTGTATGTCCAACAGACAGTAAACATAATGGACTCATTGGGCAATTTTCTTTTTTTTGGGGGGAAGGGGATCCCTTCTAGTCCTGAACACAATTTTAAATGTTCCCCTGCACCTTTTAAGGCTTTGCATAAGGATTGGGCCAATTCACTAAGCTTCACATTTAACCATATATTTGTGTAATTAACTTTTCTGTCTTACTCTCTTATGCAATTAAAATGGGAAGGACGAGAGGGCCTACTTGGTGCAGGAAATTTCTTTCCATTCCATTTTATTTACCTTTTTAAGCTTAATTTATTCCTACTGTCATCTGTTTACTTGTTTCATTTGGGAACAATATGTTCCATGCCCTATTTCAAAACTTACCCAACAGATAATGCTTTTTGCTGTTAGAGACTCCGCCATGACATCACAGTTACTAGGTGAAAGATGCATGATGCAATCTAATACTATCACTGCTTTGTTACTACTCCCTAAGTTTTATTAATTTAATTTTTAAAAAACTAAACTGACCTTTGAATACACAACTTATTCTGAAATCTAGGTAAATGTACATACACTATCATATGGTAAAGCAAGGGTGGGTCCTCATATAAAAATCAATACCTATTTTTGTTAGACTAATGCTTTATAAGATAACATACCTTCACCACAGTTAAGCATAAGGGAATTGCGAAATCTTTCAAAAGTTTGGAACTCGATGTCTTTGCGGCGATCTCCATCACTAGTGTGTTCCCACAAGCATAGACGTCCAGCTGAAAAGAGGCATAAGCTAATTCAATCCTTTAAAATACACAGTTGAGTTACTCTCTCTCTGTTTGATTTGGAAACAGAATTATGGTAAAGTCATAAGAAACCACTTACCAGCAGTGGGCCTAGCATCTCCTCTCACCGAGTAACCAACTCCAGCCAACACGTTAACATCCTTTCTTTGCTCCTCAGATAATTGGGAGTAAGCACCATGGGGCTCATCTGTAATGGCATTTACTTTTTAGACCTCCACTGACAGTGAACTACAATTCAAAGGAGTATTGGATTCATAAATGAAATATTTAAAGAAAATTGTTCAGCAAAGGTTTAGTGAAACAATTTATTCTTGTAAAATTGATTAAGTGACCATTAAAAGAAAAACTGATGGTAGTTATGAATAAAAGCCAAAACTATACCTGTGATAATCAGTGGGTGATAATTTTGTGGGTCATATGGACTGGATCCTCCCTCTACCAAGAACTTATATTTTGTGTTCCTCTTGAGGTAAATGTCGGGAACTAAATAGCCGTTGATATACCAAGCCAATCCTGTTTCAGATTGCTCTGTAGAATATAATGAAAAATGACATTTCACTATATAATACTGGAGAACTTTAAAATGTAACCTAAAAGGAAATTAAAGTGTAATAAAATAAATAATAATTAGGGTACAAGATAATTGTTCAAACAAGTGAACAATTACGAAATCTCATTGATGATGATAATGATAGAAAAGTTAAAAATAGTATAAAGATAAAAAATAAATGAATAAGAATGTACATATCAATACATAATATAGCTGCACCAGTTTAATATACAAAAATATTTCATCAACAAATATTTATTTAAACCCTTTGTGTTACCTTTCTTCAAAATCAATTAACTGAATAATATATAAATATATTCAAATAACAGAAAAGAACGCAAGGAGGTATATATAAAAACACGAACCATAAAATGTACATATAAATGTGCACTTAATTTACAGATATTTACTATTTCTATACGTAAATCACCTTATCACCTTTATATAAATCTATTTCCAGATTATAATCAATTATATTAACTGAGATAGACTTAAACTACAACTAATATGAACCAATGTGGAAAACATACGTCCTGTCATAGCACTATATCCTCTCTGGCCACCGTCTGGGCCAAGACGGGCTTTGAACTCCCTCATGGCAGGATCGGCCATAGGGAAGGGACCCCATCTTCTCCTGTGGATAAAAGTATGTGAGGTTATATTCCATAATTTTTTTTCTATTGTGGAGGTAAGAAATTAGACACAGTATAAATATGCTATTTATATATAAAGATATGGTGAAGTCCTTGCTCCTAAATTGCAAATGCTGAACAAAGTGTAAACAGTACTGTATTAGGTTCATATATCAATTAAATAGGTCATGGCAGCATGTCATGGGATAAGAAAAAATCAAATAGGTTCCAAGAGCATATAATAAAAGAAAATATCGTAAGAAGGAAGTATAATGATAATAATGATAATTATGATAATAATGATAATTATAATAATAATGATTGTTATAAAAATTATAAGATATGAAAAGATTCTGATAATTGTAATAATAATAATAATACTAATAATAATAATAATAATAATAATAATAATAATAATAACAGTAATAAATGGGCTTGCAATATACACATCAAACAAATTAGAAGGCTCTTTCTTTTAGACTTACAGTTTTGGTTTCTCATTACGTGTAAAAGCAAAGCATTTTCTCTCCGTCGGCTTCCTGGCAAACTCAAGAGGCTGTTTAACCTGGAAGTGGAATATGTCAAATCTTGTTATAAAATGTGTTTTATGTATTTTTTATAGTGGTAACATACATCATACATATATAAATATATGCACACACACACACACACACACACACACACACACACACACACACACACACACACACACACACACACACACACACACACACACACACACACACACACACACACACACACACACACTCACATATATATGTATATATATATATATATATATATATATATATATATATATATATATATATATATATAAATATATATATGTATATATATATATATATATATATATATATATACATACATACATACATACATACATACATACATACATACATACACACATACACACACACACACACACACACACACACACACACACACACACACACACACACACACACACACACACACACACACACACACACACACACACACACACACACATAAACATGAGTGCATGTGTGCACATGCACTTACACACACAGACACACACACACACACAATATATATATTTCTATATTTAAAGGCATGCAAGTCCAAATGAGTTCTCAGACTACCTGCCTGAAAATGCATTTATTAAATGCTTAATTAAATTTAAACTTTCTCTATCATAAGCATTGATATATTCATATTAATACACTATTATCATAAGATTATAGTGCATTAATGTATTAATATTTATGTAATAGATTAAAGTTTAACCTAACAAAACATACAATAAACACATTTTGGGGTAACTGATAAGTGTATACCCTCATTTGGTGATAAACTGCCAGGGTGTTCTACAAGTTCTATATTGCTAAAATATGCATGGAAGGTATTGCTAGCTTTTGTCATAGCAGTTGCTACAGATATGCTTTCTAATATCTGATTGATGTTTTACAAACTCATCATGTTCTGGCAAATTACTAATGGAAATTAGAATTCAAAGAATTCATAATTCTAAATCCAAGCTTCTGTTTCAAAATTATTATCTCTTCAAGAAAAAAGGGGGAAAAATATATATCATATTGATTTCATCAATTCAACATTATCACTGTCTAGATCTTATACCTACCTTTGACCATGTGTGATGCATTGTTGGTCGTTTTATCACATCCAACTTGCCAAGTCCCCAAATAATCATAGCCTCTCCTTCTGAAGGGTAAGCGATGTCCCCACTATCGGCTATGGATGTAAATGAGAGATATTATTATTTTTCGGATCCTTGCAAATATTACAGAAAAGGGAGAGTGAGAAAAAAGGTACACATGTATGCATGCATGCACGCACACACGCACACACAGTAATTAGTAAACAAAGATAATAAAACAGAAATACAGCCAAAATAAAAATATAAATGTACTTCAACACTTCAAACTCATCAGATAAACAAATAACTGAAATGGATACACAAAGAGAATTATGAAAAGATTATATAGATGAGACAATATTTACAAACACTAAGAACAGAAACTGAATCAGGTCCAAGGAGGGGGGTCAAGGTCAACGAATTTAGGGAAGGCTTTGCTTAATAATGACAATGTAAGGTCAGCCAAGCCCCACTGACCAATTAAGATGAAATTAAGCATTTCTTATCAACAAAGCTTCTACCATTTCTTTTGTATAAAATCACAGATGTATGGATTAATTAGGCTTCTTTCCTGTTAAATTTAACTGGAAAGCACCATCTTATCAACAGTGCTGAAATACATTTGAAAATTTAGAAAATCTACAGGCTACTTACGGGTGGTTAAGCGGCGTCTCAGGGTGAAAATGTTGATACCATTTTCCCTTTTGCTACTAAATGGCTGGTAATCCTGATAACCTCCAACTTTGTCATCATTACACACACCCTTGTGGTTGCCTAACAGCTCTGTGCACTGAAATGAGAGGGGTCCGTGTGAAACTATGACTGGATTATTCATAGTAAGTTTATGTATAATTAATAATTAAGGGTGGGTATGGCTGCTGGTGCATTGCACATACATGTATATGTCTGAGTGCCTGTAAGTGGTGCAGATATCTATAGTTCATATAAAATGTCCATTCTATATCATGACTACGGCTACATACAATGTGTATTTTACTCCAAGCTATCATTCTTTCATATTCCAAACTCTTACCGGCATGTATGAAGAAATATTATAGTCAATCAGGTAGCCAAGATATCCGTCCATGTAAGCAACCACTACATCACCTCCAACCATTTTAGGCTTGTGGGGATCACCACTCATCCCAAAAGACACATATTCATCTTCCTCTGCAGAAAAAGGGAAAAAATCAACAGTGGTGTAAATATATCATTCAAGTGTGTCTTCCTACCTATTACACTTACAACAGATGACATAAACCAATCACAATTTTTTTTCTTTACTTACCCACTTGTGCAGCAAGCTCAATTGTGATCTGATCTCCAAACACTTCCCATGATATCTGCAGCTCTTTGTGGAGTTGGACACAGTTGGGCATACTGTTTTCATGGGGCTGGAGGATGATAGCAAATAAAAGTTTATTTGAATCTGAGTTACACAGTTACATGCTATGAGAGAAAATGTGAAATAACTATGTTACTATATCCAGCATCAGATAAAAAACTTTTCACTTAGTAATTCTAAAACCCAGTTTGTCAATATCACTTTTATCAGTTTTCCCAAACTAGCAGGCTTCTAATCCTAATTCTGTTCCTTTCCTCTTGATACTTACAATGATCTCCACGAGGGATGGAGGAACATTAAGGTCCTCAGGGATTATGATGGAGCCAAGGACCCGCAGCTGTTTAGTGTCATAGAGAGACAGCCAGTCTATGGTGAACACAGTGAGATCACCAGGAAGTTCCAAAGTGATGGTTTTCCTATTGTATTTTTGAAGGGGTGTCATGCTGTAGGATAATACAGAAGAGAGATTATTTACAGAATTTTAACTATGGATCTGTATGAGTTATGGTGCCATATATGAGGTTTCTTTCATCCATATACAAACAAAGGACTGATAAACAAATGAATCAAGAAAGAACCACATACTATCCATGCTCATCTGGAATCCTTATGCCTTTTGAATGGGGTTGAGGTCCAACACCCACCCAAAAGTAGACTTCATCACCAGTGCCATCATAGGACAACTCTGAAGTATGAGCACAGCAATTGTATAAATGTCGCATTATAACAAACCATTGAATTATGTCTGAAGGAAATAACCAATATATATTACATCTTTATTCTTAGCTAATACCCAGTAAACGAAATCTTTACAAAAATAGCACTCACTGTCAATAATAATTGTCTTGGAGTCAGCAATGGTAACGGCACCTGATCTGACTTCGCCTGTCTTAGATGACAGTTTATTAAGTATAATTGTTTGCGGTGGCTCAAAGCCCTCTGGAATGTACACATCACCAAATGGCTCCTGGAAACCGAGAAACATGAGTATAATAAAATATTTGCCTTCAGAAACTAATACTAATGATAATTATAATGATAATAACAGCTTTAATATAAAATATGATTTCTACCATTAGCATTACTGTCACAGTGAATCCTAAAGTTTGAATATAACAATAAATAAGAAAAAATATCTTTTCTTACTCCATTTACTCACCAGTCTACTGAGGTCATACACAGACAACCATTTGATTTCTGTTATTTTCTTATTATCTGGAAGCTTGATAGTAATATCCTTATTCAGGTAAAGATCAAGCACGTTCGTCCTGGAGGAAAATGGTAAAAATCAGACCATTATATCTCTTCATTTACAACCACAGCCACAACCTCTCTCTCTCTCTCACACCCATACCCACACACACACACACACACACACACACACACACACACACACACACACACACACACACACACACACACACACACATACACACACACACACACACACACATAATGTCATTTTTCCTCATTTGTTTTTCTGAAGTTAACCATACTAATATATTTTTTACTCATCATTATGTAGCTGCTACCCACCTGCCGAGCTCATTGGGCACAATGAAGCCCTGTGGACCTGGACGAGGCCTAGCCCCTGCCCAGAAGAATGTGTCGCCCCCGTTGCCATCGTACATGAATTTCTTGATGAGGAAAGTTGACTGGTCTACTGCATACACCTCACCTCCCACCTAAGAAATATTAGAGCATTAACAGGTTTTTTATTGGTAGTGTAAAATACTACATCATTAAAAACAAGACTTGGATTGCATGATATCTTGAGGAGTTTAACATTCTTAAAAATAACTACTCCTCTCTCGGTTGTCAAAAATGGCCAAACTTGATGGTAAAACGTATCAACAGAGAGACGAAAAAATGGGGTGGCATTAAAGTGTGAAGAGGAATAGGGAAGAAGAGAAAATAAGAAAAGATACAAGCTGAGTTGGAATAGGCTTGTGATTATTTATGTCCCCTTTGCTAAGGAAATTGTGTAACCCATCTTCTGACTTGCCTGAACCTGTTTTGCACATTATTTACCTGTAATATATTTTGGAGACATTTACATGTCACATGGACTTAGGCCCCAGAGGTCCCTTATTTCAAATAAATGGCTTAAAACTGGGGCCCCTTATCAGAAAAAGGTCCTCAAACAGGTACCTTTTATCTCAATCAAAAAAACTCAAATAAACCTCACCTCAAAGGAAGAACAAACAGGGGCCATTCTGGACCTTTTTTTAAAGCTAAAATTTTATTTTAAGTGAAACGAATTACTCAGCAAAGCAAATTATTAGAGTATCATACTCATTAGAAAAAGAAATATGTATATATCTGATTTTTTTTACAGGGTCTCTTAAGATGTGGCCTATAGAATAGTCTAGCTTTAGAGTCAAGAGAGGAGGTGGGCAGGGCAGACTAAAAGGCATTTAGGAAACCTCAAACCTTACCTGGTGATGATAGCTGTTGAATTCGCCTATCCTCTTGCCTACATAATTGTCTTGTGCGCTCACTTCTGAGAATCCTGCAACTGAAAAAGAAAATATTTTAGATATTAGGTTTATTATTATTATCATTATTAAAAAAAAAAAAAAAAAAAAAAAAAAAAAAAAAAAAAATGAGAGAGAGGGAGGGAGGGAGGGAGGGAGAGAGAGAGGGAGGGAGGGGGTGAGAGAGAGAGAGAGAGAGAGAGAGAGAGAGAGAGAGAGAGAGAGAGAGAGAGAGAGAGAGAGAGAGAGAGAGAGAGAGAGAGAGAGAGAGAGAGAGAGAGAGAGAGAGAGAGAGAGAAAGACAGGGGGGAGAGAAGGAGGGAGTGAGAGAGGGATGGAAAAGGAGAGAGGGAGAGAGGAGGAGGAAGGGAGAGAGAGAGAGATAGAGAGAAAGATAGAGAGAGAGACAGAGAGAGACTGAGAGAGAGAGAGAGAGAGAGAGAGAGAGAGAGAGAGAGAGAGAGAGAGAGAGAGAGAGAGAGAGAGAGAGAGAGAGAGAGAGAGAGAGAGAGAGAGAGAGAGAAATGGGGGGATGGGAGGGTGGGTGGATTAATGGAAAAAAAGAGAGAATATGCTTAAACATTTATTTTTATATACAAATTCACACACACACACTGGAATTTTCGTGCATAAATGTTTGTGGGAGCCTGTAACGTTGTGTAACTTTACAAACATATGTTGAGACCTGCAGCATCTATCTATATAAAAATAATTTCGCCAAGAAACGAGCTTTCCCTTGTCATCGCGGAGTGTTGTCTATAATGTTGAGAACTGTCTACAGCTCAGAAAATACATCTGACACAGCATTTTGCCAGATGCGACCTCTTTATTAACGCACAATGCAGTTGTTCCAGTACTAAGCTGTGCCAAATGATAATTACGTAATTACATCTGTGATATTGTTCATGCTGTGTTGCTCTGTAAAGCATATATATCTGCCTATTTGCTAAAAATCAAGGTCTCTGTCATGACCATCTTCGCCAACGTAAATTCAAGTCTTCTTGTCTCAGTTACCAAGTAGTTGTGGGTTGTTAAGTCGTGCCTTCATATCCAACTTCGTTCTAGTTTAAAAGTGGTCTTATAACAACATGATTACGTTTGTATCTTCATCAGTGTTGGCGAAAACGGCAAATGTGGAGCCGTTCTGCTTTTTTCCCACGACCTGTTCCATTACCAAGTGCCTATCTTTGTTTTCAACCACCATGAACAGAATTTACCTGGCACCAAAGGGACTACAAAGCTCCATCAAATGCTCATTACATATTCTACTGTTTTGCTGGATGCAGCAGGATATCAACGAAGAACAAAAACAGACTGACACTGAATAGAAAATCGCATTAAATTACTTGGAAATTATGTTCCCATTTATATACAGTTCTGGGACCTGTAAGAGGAGAGGAGAGAGGAGAAAAATGAGAAGAGAAAAGAAAAAAAAAACAGAAGAGACAGAAGGGAGAAGAAGAGAAGAAATGAAAAGCAAAGAAAAGAGAGAGAAAGAGAGAGAGAGAAGAGAAGCGAGACAGAGTTTCCTGGTCTGGAATCCTTTCTGTCATCTGGGGCAATGGCGGTGGGCGGGGATTCAAAAGGTTGTCTTCGGAGGCACTTCCTGGGCGTCCTTGAGGAACCGTAACGCATCCTGTTCAGCTCACTCACAGCTACTCAAATGCGCATGTCCTATGTTTCTCCTGTTCTATCTTTGCCAAGAAATTAATACGTAAGTTCTCTACGTAAGTTGGGGTACACTATAATGGGACTCCTAGAAATCATACAATAAGTCTGGAACAGATTACAATACACAGACATACACTCACTCACTCACTCACACGCACACACACACACACACACACACACACACACACACACACACACACACACACACACACTCACAAACACACAGACACACACAGACACACACACAGACACACACACACACACACACACACACACACACACACACACACACACACACACACACACACACACACACACACACACACACACACACACACACACACACACACAACCCATCCCCCCCAACCCACCCACCGACACTATAAACAATGAAGCGCCCACGATAACTGTATGTGAACGAAGTACGCAATAATGTCAAGATGAAAGGCAAACTCTGCCTCTCTCCTGGACGCTGTTCCGTGCGGCTGACTGGAAGTTGGCCGACGATCAAGGTAATCAAGCTGATTCCTTGTCTCGACACCTTTGAACTCTCCTTCCCCCGTTTTGCTCTCGACACTTCCGATATGCGGGGTCGTAGGTTGGTTGTGAGGTTTGAGGTATGAGGTATTCGTTGTCCTCTACTGCTTTGTTCGGAGCACGTACCGTATGCGAGTTATATATTCAGATTCTACGCGATATGGGTCATGGGCTGAGTATATTTAATTTTTAGATATTGGTTAGGGAAAGTGCATTGCTCTTCAACGTACTTTTCACTGCATGTGTTGGCAGCAAATGTTTGTTCCCAGAGTATGTCACGTCGCATCTTCAATAAATACAGATCACTTCGTTAAAATCACCGCTAGCTGATTATTCATACATCGTATTTGCATGTATGTATACAAGCATGAATGTACATTTTACACCCTATCATTCCGCTGTAGGCCTCCTTTAAATGTATGTATGTATGTAAGTATATATACATACATACAAATCACACACACATACATACATGTATGTATGTACGTGCAAGTGTGTGTGTGTATGACATAAATATGTATATATATACATATACATATATTTGAGTGAGGAGATTAGAACAGAAGAGAGAGAGAGCAAGGTGACCATAGGAGCCACACCCAAGGCCTACCCGCCCTTGTGTTATCCCCGCAGGCGAAGTGGCGGGAAGCGACAGAACTCGCCTAACTGTTACTTCCTTAGAACTCCGCGACTGCACTTGTTCTACGTGCGAATTCTTAGTACCTAATATCATCGCACTGACGCCATATTGAATCTTATATCACGAGAGTCTCTACTGAAAACAATTAGTGATTCTATTGAAACATATTCCAGGACTGCAATACTGAACAATACTGCTGAATTAAGAGTTGCCGTACTCTAATTCATATTCAAACGCAATTCAGTAGCAATATAAGTAATGATATGCAATCAAGCAATAAACTCAAATTTGAGGTTGGTAATAATTTCCATGAATAAAAAATGAAAAAAAGGAAAAGTTGGCGTGAATAACCTGAATAATTTTTATTCAGTCCAAGCTGTAAACGAGAGAAAATGTAGTAATCATAATGAAAAGAAACCTACAAGGATAATCACTTAATTTGTGGTCAAGATTTACGAAAATACCCGTACATCTGCTTTCCACGCAAGCTAAAACTTTACACAAAACGTAAACAAGAAAACTAGGTTTCATTATATATACAGTATATATATATAAGTGTATGTGTTTATAAGATGGAATCGAGGACGATTCCGAAACTGTTGTCTCACTTTCTTTAATAAATCTAGTTTGCACATTGTGGGTGTTTCTACCATATATATATATATATATATATATATATATATATATAAATGTATATATATGTATATATGTATATATGTATAATATATATAATATATATATATATATATATATATATATATATATATATATATATATATATAACTAGATATAGATACACACACACATATACATATATGTGCGTCTATCTGTGTGTGTGGTGTATCCCAGATTCTAATAATTAACCCGTATATTAATCTGCTGTACATCTACCTACCAGGACCCACGCTACGGCCTTTCCGGTCCCAGTACGAGTAGAAGGTCCCAGTACTCTTTCCTCCTGGACGCCTTCGCCCTTGCCTCTGGCTCGCATAGTAGGAGTCTTGGTATAGAGGCTTGGACGATCATTTTGAGGTGAAATATCAAACTTATTTCTTAAAAGTCGAATTTATTCCAATAGTACATGGGAGTACGGAAAACATAGTTGATAATTGGCTTTAAATTAGTTATTTTGAAATTAGTTACATTTGTAAGTTGATATTCGATGCAAATGTACTAGAGGAAATCGAGCGTT
>NC_091552.1:18948446-18955946 GCF_042767895.1 Penaeus vannamei
GCTGTTGTGTTAATTTTATTATTATTGTAATTATAAGATCATTATTATCACATAATCTATCATAGGGTTATCATACTTCTTCGCTATTGTGAGAAAAAGTATCTTTCAATCTTTATTATGTAACAGATGCTGCGGTCTATTTTTTTGTGAACAACCAATGATATTAATTTTCTGTTAAACAAATAAATAAATAAAATGGAAATTCAAATCTAAACATAACCTTGTCATTGTATATTTGTTACATATCATTAACCTGCGTACTACACGTTGTTGTTTGATATTTCTTTGGAAAAAGACTTTCTCTTCAAAGACAATTTTGATAAAATAAGTTGTAGATAAAATAAGATAAACTGGATACAGTATGATAATTTAGAATGTTGAAATTCATAAGTATGGCTTTATATGTGTTCTTTATGATTATCATAGCTCTACTACATTTTGGTAATCGAGGTAACCAGTTTTTAAAACAAAGTATATAATGTATGGATATCATAAATTTGGAAACGCATGAACCTTTTATCTAGTGAAAAAAGTTTACACAATCATAATTTCAGGGAAAAAAATATGCTGATCCTATCCGGTCTTGAGTAATGTTATAAGTCTTTCAAAACAGTTCATTTACTCGAGGTGTTATTTTCTTAAACTTAATTAGTTTTAGCTTCATTTCTTAAGTGTTCCTTGTCGCGTCTTAGAATATCAGATTCTACAATATTATTGTTTTTGTGTTTGACCTTTCGGAAGAATTGTTATTATATTTTCTTACTTGTACATGAAATGAGTGTTCCCCTGAAATAAAACTGTGTCGTCTCTGTATGGATGTTAGTTAAATTACCTTCCTTAGTATTATATCTAGATTATTGTTATTATTATGATTGTATATTAACATTACTATCATTTTCATTATCATTAATATCATGATTGATATTATCATTTCCATTTTTAAGAATCATCACAATTTACATATCTAATGAATAATTTCTTAATGTTGAAACTCGAGTGGGGTTTATGTTAAACCTTTTTTCTTTGACAAATGACAAATTCAAGACACTTGGTAGCAGACACCTTGCATTTCTTTAAAGAACTACCATTCTAGAATGTTAACAATATGGCGTTATTATCTTTTTCGAGACTAGCATTGTTGCTGAGAAACATATACAATGTAAGGATGAGGTTCGTCCACTGGCGAAAGAAACCCTCCGGAATTTTTTTAGTAATTAGTCAGAGAAGGTAATATTGATTAGCTACTGTTGTTAGATCACGCAAGTACTTGCATCTTATTGATGTAATATATATCTTGACAGATAGTTTAAGATTCTTTGTTGGTTGGTCTCGTACCCCTTGGCCAAAATTAACATCAAAAGTAGTAGATATTTAGAATTCCTTTATGATGATAGGCAAGGTTGCATTGAAAGGATCGCCTTAAGTAAGAAACATGCTTTGGGCGAAGTATTGAATTCTGTGGAATCGTTTTACGGGATATATCAAGAAATCATTGAATATCTGTTCTGGTTTCAGTGGAATCTCTTAGAGCAAAGGTTCCCAGGAGGATTTATGAGAATTTCGGGAGGGCCACTTAAGACCATGAATTTTAACAGGGTTTTGTTTCAACTCGACAGGACTTGCTGATAATACCTTTCACATAAGAATGAGTCAGAATATTTCCATGACTCAATTTTTCTCAGTTCTTGGTACCGTTAAAACATTAATTACTAATAAGCATTAATCAATCCGAAAAGACAACAGACATCCTTATTCTTATTCCCACGAATCGAAACATATTCCGGTGTTTGTTTATCTCATAAAGGGTTTTCTGCCATCTTCCAATGTTCCTGATCTCCCTCGCGCTCGCCTATTCTGCCGCGTCGCCCTCTGTCAACTATTGATCATTGGAGGAAAGGTGAGGTTCTCTTCGCTTCCGTTCACCGGGTTCTCTGTGATACTTCTTTACTTCTTCTCTTGGTTCTTCTTGAATGGCTTCTCCGCCTGTCTGTCTGTCTCTCTGCGTTAAATAATTTCACGATCGAAGCTGAACTGATTAATATTACCAAGCAACTGAAAAAATCCTCTCCAGGCAGGGATAGCACTTCCATGACGATAATTAACTGCATCCTAACAGAAATAATTTTATTTTTGTTACATACCATAAACTAATTTGGTTTCGTAAACAGTACATCTACAGATATATCAATTACTATTACCGATGATATGTACAGAGCCTTTGACAATCAAGAATTTGTATTAAACACATTTTTGGACGTAATCACGGTCTTTGATACCATATACCACATCGTATTATTGTCTAAACTGGAACATTATGGAATCAGGAATACGTCGTTCAGTTAAAATCCTACCTTAGAAATAGAATGCAATACGTTTTCGATGACGAGAAAGCTTCTACATTGCAATCTCATTACTAAATTTTTGGGTCTCCATATAGGTTACATAGATTATAGTAACATTACATAGATCACCTTACATAGATTATATTAACAAAATTCAAGCAAAAATTAACAATGAATGCGCTATTTTGAGTCATACCCGACACACCTTAACTGTAAAGGCAATGGAATCAATATGCTATTCATTAATATATCCTCATTTGTCCTGTTGTACAGTGGCATGGGTAGGAACCCACACTGCCTCTTTGCAACCACGAGGGAAGGTACAAAAGGTTAATAAGAACAGTGACCGGTCTAACAAAACGTTTTTGAAAATTTATGAAACTTTGTAGTATTTCAGTTCACTTTTCGTATGAATTTCTTAACAAAGAGTAAATCAAAGGTATGCTTTCAGAAATTGTAATATCCTACACATAACCTAAATGCAATCCTCACAATCCTCTTGCATTCTTTATCGGTGCCCAAAATCAGGAACAACCTTCCTGTTAGGAACTGCACAACATTACAATCTTTTAAGAAACGTTTTAAACTATAGCTTATGTCATTTAGATGGATATTAAGTCGTCTCGATCACATGTTCCCTAAAATACCTGTTGGTACTATTTCCTTGTATTTTCTTTTATGTTGGTCTATTTACCATAAGGAGTGGATAGTTTTGTAAATTATTTTCATACGCGTGTATAGGCAATTTTCACGGGTTATCAAAGGGGAGTTTACTTTCAAGATGCTCAGCCAAAGTATCAATGTTTCTGTGTAATCCATAGCAGTACAAATTTTATAACTAATTATATGAATCTGAAATCTGATTCTGCCTATCTATCTCTCGCTCTCTTCTGTCGCTGTCTGTCTGTCTCTCACTCACTAACACACACAGACACACACAAACTTTCTCTCACACAAACACACACACTCACACATATAGATATGCATCTGTATCATCATCATCTGGGAACTAACGCCAATGGGGGCGCGTAACCGCATCCACCCTTTGCTTCCATCTACGAGGATCCCTCATGACAAGCTGCCAGGCAGGGAATCGGCCAATCTCGAGCTCTTCACGACAGGTTTGATCGATCTGCTCAAGCCATGACTTCCTAGGTCGTCGCACAGGCCTTTTTCACCCTTGCCTTTCTCGTACAGAGACAATGTGATTAGCAGGATCATCCTATGGGTAGAAAAGCCAGGTAGCCGTATAGCCTGAGTTCGCAATCATTTACAATTGCATTTACTAGTGATGGCAAAGTGGCATTCACGAAGAAATGGTAATTTGGATATGCTGGATTACAATCATAAATTGACTCATTCTAATGGTAGCCAGCAGAGGACTCTAGTAAAGCAATTCCTCCAATCAGCGAGTACTATACATAATCTTTGAGGTTCCTTCGGCCAATCACGTAACAAGTAAACAAAACTACATACAGTGAGATAAAAAAATCTCAGCTAAAACACTATTCAAGCACATGTAGAAAATAATGAATATATTTATTTGATCATATCCATCATGTGGGATATATATTTACTGTATAGATAGGAACCAATACTAACACTTTTATTAATATATTATTAATAAATATTATTATTAATATTAGTCCAAACAGTTTTTTTCATTATTGTTAAACAAAGAACCGGACCAATTTTTTTTTTGTAACCGCTATCTGTCGTCAAAGGAAATATTTCAAGCTTATTCTTGCACTTTGGAGTTTATTGTCAAAATGCCGACAGACACAGAAATTGATATACTCGTTTAGCGTTGGCATTGCCGGTTTATATATCAGATATTTGTGATAATTATGTCAGAGAAGAATTCTATTAGAGTTCACGTATCTCTTGATTCCATGCATTCTAGTATAATATAGGCCTATAATATAGGCCGAGAATTTGTGTGGATTTTATTCTTGCTAGGTTCATGTGAAATTTACATTTCTTTACTATGTCCGTATTGCGATATGTGTTTGCATCAGGTGTAAAAACAAACCTAAAACTTAGATATAGTTTTTTTGATGAGATAACACGTGATGACCTCGTCTTCCAAGAAGTTACCAGTGCTCTGACCATTGGTAAAATTTACCATGGTAACTCGATGGCAAGTTGTTGGTGAATGCCACTGCTGTCTGGTTACAATGGTAACTATAGTTACCAGTGATTTTACCATCGTAAGTACGTTAGTGAATCCGGGCCCTGGATTGTGCAAGTAACAGGTCCTGTGCCAGTCTCATGGTTCAATCATTGATTGGGCACGTGGTCCCACCAACAGTACACCATGATCCGGGACAGGGAACTATTACAAAAGGTATCAAGATGAAATTTCAGGTTACACTGCCACACACTAAAACTAATAATAAAAACAAGCATCTCCAAATACAAGGCCAATCTGTCTGCTGACATTCTGGTCTGACAGCCCTGAGTTATGAACTACACTACCAAGGTTTGTAAAGCTCTCTGTAACTTCAATGTCCTCGCCACAAGCATGGGGGGGGGGGAGGAATACAGCTGATGTCTTGAGCTCTCGACCGGAACCTCGATGGTCTTGAAAAAACTAGGTATATACATTATTTCATAATAAATTGTGATTTTCTGATGTTTTAAAATTATAATGTGATTTCTACATCATATACACAAATATGTAACTAATTTATAATTTAAAATCAAGAAAATGGTATTCAAACACAGGAAAGGGAGGGCTTATCGCAACTTTGCTTCACCAGGCCTTTCCAATACCATCTTATGCCAGCCCTGGCAAACACTTGCCATGCTTTTAGTATGAAATTTCCCGGCGAAATCGAACGCCAGCACTAGCGAAAGGTTTTAAAAGTATGGACCTAAGAGACATGAAACCGAATGCTAACTTCAGTCTCAATACCATTATATGCTTATCGACTCCCTGGAGATGGTGACCATCACTGCGGCCTGACCAGTAACCTACACTAATCGCGCCGCCACCAGGTCTCACCTCCGAGAGAGTAGCCACTTCAACTCTCAGCCTCCCCAGTTCTCTCGGCAGCAGTGGCAACCAATCATCCTGATGCAAAGAACTGCGACGTTCCAAGCCCCCACCTGACGGCCTCGCAAAGGTTTAGTCTCGGGCAGTCACTAGGGGTGGATGTCACCTCTGCCATATATATATATATATATATATATATATATATATATATATATATATATATATATATATATATATATAAAGATGTATATATAGATAGATATATATTCATATACATATAATATAAATATATATATATATATATATATATATATATATATATATATATATATATATATATATATATTTATGTGTACATATATATATATAAATAAATAAATATATATATATATATATATATATATATATATATATATATATATATATATATAAATTTTTATATGTATGTTTATATATATATTTATGCACACACACAAACACACACACCGCGAAGAAGTTGGGGGCGTGGAGCAGGTGAATGAAAGGGGTCTTGGCTTGCTAGTTCATTGAGGAAGGAAAGGTGACCCCACGAGAGACCCGTGCCCTGGTTTTGAGGGCAGAGGGTGACCTGCCCTGTTCTTTTATCCAGTGACTCCTGCCCTGGGCAGGTGCCTGCTTCTGTATTTTGTCAGTTCTTCCGGCCGTGATAGATTGGGCGAGTTTACCGGACTTGCTCTATGGGTAGAAATTACTTGGGCAAACAAGGCCTAGGTGTGGTAGGTACAATGTCAGGAAGGAAGGCAGCTGCTATATATATATATATATATATATATATATATATATATATATATATATATATATATATATATATATATATATATGTGTGTGTGTGTGTGTGTGTGTGTGTATATGTATATATATGTATATGTATATATATATATATATATATATATATATATATATATATATATATATATATATATATATATATATACATATATTTATGTATATATGCTTACCAATAAATATTGCAAATGAGCAATCATTCTCTGTAAATAAATCCTGACAACTAAAAGATTCCGTTTAAACGCTCCATCTGCCGGCCGGGCGACCAGCTGACACGGCTGATCTAAAAACGCAATTATTGGCTATTACTTTCTGACCGGGTAACTTTTGGCGAGGAAAATATTCACGGAACTTATCACACACTTTGAGTTTCTCAAAAATATTATCTGCCTATCTTTTTCCTTGGGTTTTGATGTACATGCACTAATGTAAGTTTTTCAATTAGCTGCTGGTTGACTTAATGATGAATATATATTGAAGCCAGTTACGTGCAAGGCATTCTTTGCATATATATTGAAAGGATCCTAATACCAATTTTCCACTTGATGACACGTTGACAATATATATTTCCCTGGTTTCGCAGAGAAATGAAGTCGGTTTCATAAATCTAGGACGAGCCAGTCTTCATTATAGAGAAGTAAATATATGCCAATCAAGTGAGGGATTAGGTATGATAGCGTATTATGTGGACCTAATCGGATTGGCTCTTACGCCGAGTGTGTAAAAATTGATGCGAGGTCCGACTCAATGAATTTTCGTATATACAGACATGCATATACACAAAAATAAATACATATTTGTATATATATATATATATATATATATATATATATATATATTTATCAGTTATATAAACATTTATCTTTCTATCTATTTCGGTGTATATGCATGTCCGTGTAATGAATGTTCACTGGGTCAGGCCTCGCACAATTTTAACAAATCCGCCGTTAGAGTTCTTGGCTTCTTTATTTTCTATTTTCTTTCTAATCCACCCGACGATCGTAAAACATGGCGTATCCTTTGGTGACTTGTAAGCCACGTCCTGCTCTATCAGGCGATCTTGAGCCACACCTTCTGTAGCCAACATTCATATACCATACCCCTCCCCCCTATCTCTGACGATCTTTAGGAACTCCCACCTGCCCCTCTAGGCGATGATGTGAAAAAAATGCATATCTGTCTGTCTGCCTGATAGATGTACATGTATCTATCTGTCTATCCGGTAAATATGCATGTTTTGACTGATAGGTATGTATGTGTTTCTGTGCATATGCATGTCCGTATAATGAACTGGGTCGGGCCTCGCACAACTTTAACAAACCGGCCGTAAGTCTA
>NC_091552.1:18973446-18980946 GCF_042767895.1 Penaeus vannamei
AGAGAGAGAGAGAGAGAGAGAGAGTGAGAGAGGGAGAGAAAGAGCGTAGAGCGGATTAAGCAGATCCTGAACGGGGGCAATCTTCCGGACAAAGATGTATGGCAAAAAAGGCAGGACCCGGGATATTAGTATGGCTCGAGACGAGGGGGACCCGGATCAAAGGGTCGCGGGTCAACACAGCGCTCGTACACAAGGGAATATCGACAAAACATTTCCCGGAACGAAAACCGAGGATATATTTTTTTAAAGCAGCGCAGCAATAATAAGACATAGAAGGGCTTCGCGTCCCCCCTCCCCCTTCCCCCTCCCCCCGCCCCCCGTTTTTACGTCGCGTCCGCAGGTGAGACAAAATCTCCTTGTCGCGCCTCGACTTTTGTTCGGAAATCACTGGCCCGGAAGGATTCGATCCTTCTGCCTCGATTGCTTCAACAACATAGCTGACGCTTTCACACTGTCCCATCCGGTGATTAATGCAAAAAAGAAAAAGAAAGAAAGGAACACGTATTTCATATATACATACATACGTACACACACACACACATATACATACACACACACACATATGTATATATATATACATATTGTAACCCAGCTATATCTATATCTAATGACTATACGGTACATATTTATATAATCTTACGTGTTTGTCACATACGTACACCAACATTCTATCCAATAAATTGAGTTTATTTGGTTCTATACCTTAAACCCTAAGCTCGCCATCTACCAAACTTTTACAATTGTAAGGCCCAGTATCCGGGCTCTTTTATATATATATGTATATATATATATATATATATATATATATATATATATATATATATATATATATATATATATATACATATGTACACACACATAAATATATATATGTATATCTCTTCCATTCTGTTCCGTCAGTCAGGCTTAAAGTCACACATAAATACACACACACACATATATATATATGTATATGTTGTAAACAAGGCGCCAATCTCTTCCATTCCGTTCCGTCAGTCAGGCTCAAAGGTATTATATTTACCTCCTTTACGTAAACACGCGGCGGGTGAGCTCGGGACCGGCTTCTTCATCTTCATCAATATTCGTAGCGCGTCCTCACCTTTACTGACGTTATCCCATGAGAAAACTCACTTTTTTGCTCAGAGAAATAGGTAAGATTTAGAATAAGGAGAACGCTCTGTATCAATCCCTGTTATCAATTCCTATGTATACTCATCGTTCGAGGAAAAAACGCGTGATTTATCATGAATTTCCTGACCCTTTTTCGCAGCTTATGGAGGAGAAGTGTGTGTGTGTGTGTTTGTGTGTGTGTGTATGTGTGTCTGTTTAGATGATATCCGCGTGCGTGTATTCGTTTATTTGTTTGTCGAAATATGTCTATAAACAGACTCATACCTTCTAATAGCGAATACAGACATGCCATATTTGGACATAACCCAACACAGAATTTGCTGAAGACACCGAATACCTTCTATCTCACAGAACCTCGCCATCCCATCTAAAACACCGAAAAAAAAGAAAAAAAAAAAAAAAGAAAAAAAAAATCCATACATCGACGTAAGTGCATAGCTTACGCGTTACTTCATCAGGGTTTAGGTATGCACGGGATTATACGACGTACAGGTCGATCCCTTCCGCCCATAGCTCTTTACTCCGATGGGCGGCGCTGAAGGGGCGCTGAGGAGACGGGTCATTAATCCCGGGGCCGCGCGGAGGAATCTAAAGGGAGAAATTGATGCGAAAAAGATAAGCAGTTGATAAGAATAGATGAGCAACTGATACGAAAAAGATAAGCAATTGATGAGAAAAAGATAAGCAATTGATACGAAAAAGATAAGCAGTTGATACGAAAAAGATAAGCAATTGATACGAAAAAGATAAGCAATTGATAAGAAAAAGATAAGCAATTGATACAAAGATAAGCAACTGATACGAAAAAGATAAGCAATTGAAAAGAAAAAGATAAGCAACTGATACGAAAAAGATAAGCAATTGATACGAAAAAGATAAGCAATTGATAAAAAAATGATAAGCAATTGATAAAAAAACGAAAAAAGATGCGAAAAACAATTAATTGATACAGAAACAAACAAACAAAATATACGAAAAAAACAAACAACTAATACGGCAGAAACAAAATGAAATTAAACGAAAAAATAACATACGAGTGATACGCAAAAACAAGCAAACAAATAAAACAACATACAATTAATACGAAAAAAAACATACATTTGATAAAAGGACAAAAAATTAATACAAAAAACAAACACCAACGAACACACCTCTTCAAAACAATCTAATCCTTTCAACATACGCACATACTGTAACATAACACGGTAGACTAAAGGAGAACTAAATTAAGCAGTGAACGCGTGGGCATCCCTACAATATTCCCTGTGCAGTGACTTGAAGTGTGATGCCACTGGCGGGGATACACAACCTACGGGGCCTAACTTGGACATCCTCAGCACCAAACTCATCAAACTTTGGGAAACCAGACTTTGCAGCACCTAATAACGGTGGGAGGCTGGGGACCAAGAGCATCTATAATAATGATGGTGGTAGCAGCAGTACTGGTAGTGTTGGTAGTAGTAATAGTAGCAGCAGTAGTGGTAGTGTTGGTAGTAGTAATTGTAGTAGCAGTAATAATAACAGTAGCAGTAGTAGTAGAAATAGTAGGAATTTTTGTAATGATCATGATACCAGTAAAAGACTAGAAGCGCTCAGAGAGCGCATACCTCCGCCAAGGCAATAGGGTCAATGATGCAATAAGAACATTCACACGAAGAATTGCACTAAAATCTCCTTTTTTCAAGTACATTGGTGACATCCGTAAACATAACCTCCTTAGCGGAGGTGATAAAGGTAATAACAATAATAATAATAACCCCTATTGCGTGCGCGCGTACGTGCGTGTGTGTAAATTGAATAACGAAAGTCATCGCTACTGCCTGTGATGACTTTCGTTGGTCTAGTTGGTCTGTATCTGCGTCCGGCAAAAAGACCAGCGTGGAATTGTGCGGAAAAAACTCAGCCTTTCTCAGCGTGAACAATTCTCTTGGCCATAGTTATTCGCAACGGTACAGAAAGTGAACAGTAGAATTATAATAAACTATAAAAAACAGTGAACCTGAGAGCAGATAGATATGGTTAAATTGAATTTATCCTATATTGTTCTGTCACACGAAAGGCTAAAATTGGTCTTGTCTTCCTAAAACAAAACTTTACAAAATTACTTTAACTTCGTATCGGTTACTATGGATTATATACATGAAACAATAATCCTATTACGAAGTATCAGTTCGGTTTAACTCCCGGTTCCACGAACAATAACGTCGTATCAAAGGATTATCTGAAGGCGAAACATTAAGGCATCATCTTTCTTAAGCCACATCTTTCCTCGGGTCGGTGAATTATGGCAGACGACCAGGGTCCTTGATTATATTGTGTGTGTGTGTGTGTGTGTGTTTGTGTGTGTGTGTGTGTGTGTGTGTGTGTGTGTGCATGTGTGTGTGTGTGTGTGTGTGTGTGTGTGTGTGTGTGTGTGTGTGTATGTGTGTGTGTGTGTGTGTGTGTGTGTGTGTGTGTGTGTGTGTGTGTGTGTGTGTGTGTGTGTGTGTGTGTGTGTGTCTGCATGTACGCGCGCTTGTTTGCATGTAAATAGACAAATAAATATATATATACACAAATACATTATATATATATATATATATATATATATATATATATATATATATATATATATACATATAAACATATATATATATATATATATATATATATATATATATATATAGATAGATAGATAGATAGATAGATAGATAGATAGATGGATAGATATGCACAAACACAAACTTTTAACTACATATTTCTCAATTTTTAACATAATTAAAGATGAAACTGCTGTTGTTATCTGCATAAACGGCATTGAAACATTATTCCGCAAATTTCATTACAAAACATCATGAACAGTCTAAATGTCATGAACAGAATCTTTAATTTAGACGGTTATCTGTTATTAACCAATATGATAATTATTTACCAATTAATAACAATTATAACTAGATTTTGTTCACACTCCAATAAGGAGCAAATCATATCAAGCTGAAATATTCTGTGGTGTATTAAAGGTACAATCATATTTTTTTCATCAACAAATGTTATTTTCGACGTTAATATTAAAAAAAAGTAATTTGCTGGGGTCTTCTCTTTGTCATTGTAGAGGACTTAAGTCTTTGAATATCACAGAAGAAAAATACTCTTGCAAAGTATCAACAGTACATCAAGCATTACCGTATGACTTTTTAGTCTATTGAATTTGTAATGAGGAAGTGTTCGTGAAACAGAAATAAAGATTTGGTCCTGTTGAATACATTATATACTTTGACGATACAGTATGTGTGCATGTGTATCTGTATGTCTATATATCTGTCAGTCTATCTACATATACTTATATTTATGTAGGTGTTAAACACACTCACACACCTTTACACACAGTCAAGTATCTGTCGATCTGGTAGTCAATCTACTAGTCTATCTATCGTAATGTGCTACCCTCTCATGCCATTATATTACTAACTACACACATTTAATGGAGCCAATTCTAAATCGGCCATATATAACCAATAACCCCACAGTAAGGAAACAAGATAAGCATGTAAAAAAAAAAGAAAAGAAAAAAGAAAAAAACTAAATCCCTATTCAAGATTCAATAAGAGAAAACGGAGGTAATGTCAGCCGGGAACAAGAAGTCAAACGCATTCACGGTTTTCTCGAAGACGGATCTCAACCCAGGCTCAGTCAGAGAAGCTGCCGTCATGCCTTTGCTTGGATCTGTCACCAGCAATTGGGTGCTTGAGGCCAAAAAAATTCTGTCATAACCAGACGATGTGAAAACTCCCATTAAATTTAGATTTGCATGTGAACACATTTATGCATTTATCTAACTATCTATCAGACAATATGTGGGGAGGGGGAGGGCTAAAAACGTGTGCGCGCGCGTGTGTGTGTGTGTGTGTGTGTCTGCAGCACCGTCTTCCTCATCATGGCATAATTCCTAAAAAATATTTTCCCTCCTCCGCCGGTCCCGGAATTCCAGAGCCTCTGTCCGTGGTGTGTTCATTAACGGTCTGTCAAGGTAACCGATTTTTCGTCCTCCAAGATCTTAACTTTTCAGGCCAACAAACGAAAACATCCTCAGATAAAAAAGTTTTAGCGTAGTCACTAAAGACAGCGTATGGTTTCTCGCTCAGAGGGTCTTTTATAACACCATTTCTTAAAAGATTCATCCATTCTGGTTGAGCGGTGAATGTGTTATTTCTGCCAAGACATTGGCATAACATTGGAGGTTAATGTAGTCGATATGCTGATAATGAATTTTGTGTTGTGATGATATTGAGGATGTCGGTTATTACTGATTTTGATAATAACATTCAAGGAATTAGTAGGACTCAGTGCATACTTCCGCCAAAGCAGTAGGGGCATTGATGCAATAAATATATTCTCCCTGAAGAATTTCATTAATAATAATGATAATAATAATAAGTGCCAAAAAGTTTTTGTTCCTAACTCGCAATGCTAATGAATCCCTAAAAAAAATCCTGGATCCGGATCATCACCAAAGGTTAATGGTATGAGAGTTGATCAAAGACACTCCTTTGATAAAAAATCATAAAAAATTGTTGATAACTTTTTGAGTTATCCCTGTTACCAACGATCAAACAAACGAGTAAAGTAACCAACGCTACCAAAAACATCGAGGGACATTTCACTTCCCAAAATAGCGCACGATTTTTCCGGGATTTCCGAAACCCCAGTATTTTAGCGGGATTTCCGGATTTCGAAGGATTTCCAAAAAAATCAAAGGCCTTTAAAATCATAAAATCATTGTAGTTCAAAAACTAAAGTTGTCAGTTGTCATATTACCAGTTATAAAATGCTCTAATTACTATATAACATGACTAATTAAGGTTTCTGTAAGATTTCAGACAAACATTATCGATTTTTCGTTTTCATCAAAATCTGATGGATTAACCTAGGGATTAACAATTTGAGTATCGCTTAAACCAACACTTCCAGAAATAGCTAAAATCACTTGGAGATTTCAGCATTTCAAAAGGAGCAATCGTTTCTGAAAATTATGGGAACAGACATCAGGGCATTAAAGTAAACTCATTTGACCTTGCAGCTACAGTCACGTTCTTATAAAATATCCGTGACTCGGTTTTGCAAGGGTTGTCGATTTCGAGACTCTGCCCTTCAGTTGCTCAGGTGTTTGCCGAAGTTTTTGACACTTTTTTTTACCGACTTCTTAAAGACATCTTTAGTACTATTACCAAGATTTTGTCAAAGATTGCTGCGAATGGAACATTTGCGAAATTTCCGGATTGCAAAAAAAATTCTTGAGGATTTCTGGGTTTCCTTAGAATTTCTTGAGGATTTCCGGATTTTCGCATGTCCAGGTAGGGATTTCCGAAGTGAAATGGCCGTCGGAAACATAATCTCTTTTATGGAGCTTATGATATAGGTATATAGGTAACACCATTGGAAATAGTCTTAGCAGATGGAGTAACACCAGTAGAACTTAGAGCAATGATGGTTATTGAAGTTAATGCCACAAAATGTCAATATAATCACAACTCACAACTCCAAAAATGAAATGATGATAACAGTTATAAATGGTGATAGACCTGGTACTTGCACTAACAACTAGCTACTGCCATTATTATTATTACTCCTGCCGATGCTCCTCCTCCTCCTCCATGTTCTGCTCCTCCCCTCCTCTTTCTCTTCGTGCTCATTCTAATACTCCTCCTCCTCCTTCTCTTGCTCCTCCCCTTTCTTCTTCTTCTTCTCCTCCTCCTCCCCCCTCCCTCCCTCCCTTTACCTTCACCAACACCACCACCACCACCACCCCTCCTCCTCTTCCACCTCCACCTCCACCACCACTTCCACCTCCACCACCACTTCCACCTCCACCACCACCACCTCCACCTCCACCACCACCACTTCCACCACCACCACTTCCACCTCCACCACCACCACTTCCACCTCCACCACCACCACTTCCACCTCCTCCACCACCACCTCCACCACCCCCTCGACCTCCACCACCAACACCCCCTCGACCTCCACCACCAACACCACTTCCACCACCATCACCACCCCCTCCACCACAACCACCAACACCCCCTCCACAACCACCACCACTTCCTCCTCCACCTTCTCCCTCACCTCCACCACCACCACCTCCACCTCCTCCTAGACCTCCACCACTTACACCCCCTCCACCACCACCACTTCCTCCTCCACCATCACCACCTCCACCACCACCACTTCCACCTCCACCATCCACCACACCTTCACCACCAACACCCCCTCCAACACCACCACCACAACCCCTCCAACACCACCACCACCACTTCTTCCTCCACCTCCTCCACCTCCACCACCACCACCACCTCCACCTTCACCACCCCCTCGACCTCCACCACCAACACC
>NC_091552.1:18985946-18988446 GCF_042767895.1 Penaeus vannamei
ACGAAAAAAAAAACAAAAAAAAAGAAAAGAAAAAAGTAAGAAAAAAGAAAAGAAAAAGAAAAAGTAAAAAAAGAAAAGAAAAAAGTAAGAAAAAAGAAAAGAAAAAGAAAAAGTAAAAATAAGAAAAAAGTAAAAGAAAAAGAAAAAGTAGAAAAAAGTAAAAAAAAAAAAAAAAAAAAGCCTAAGAAAATAAATAGTAAAAAAGAAAAAAGAAAAAAAAGTAAATGAAAAAGAAAAAGTAAAAAAAAAAAAAGCCTAAGAAAATAAATAGTAAAAAAGAAAAAAGAAAAAAAAGTAAATGAAAAAGAAAAAGTAAAAATAAAAAGAAAAAAATTATAAAGTAAATGAAAAAGAAAAGAAAAAAAACAAAAAGAAACGAAAAAGAAAAAAAAGAAAGGGCAAAAGAATAAAATAAAAATAAAAAGGTTAAGGAAACAGAAAAGTAAAAGGGAAAGTATAAAAAAGAATAAAAGAGAAGTAAAAGAAGGAAAATTAAAAGAAAAGTAAGAAAAGTAAAAAGAAGAAGCAAAAAAGAAAAGAAAAAAAAAAGAAAAAAAAGAAGCAAAAAAGAAAAGAAAAAGAAAGAAGTACAACGAAAAATTAGAAAAAATCTAAAGAAAAATGTAATTATAAAAAGGAATAGAAAAAATAAAGTGAAAGATAGAGAAAAAAAGTAAATAAGGAAAAAAGGAAGTGACAATAAAAAAAGTAAAAGAAAAGAAAAGAGAAGAAAAAGTATAAGAAAAGGAAAAACAAGAACAAAGAAAGAAAAATAAAATAAAAACAAAAAGATAATATAGATGAAAAAAGACGAAAAAGAAATAGAAAACGAGTAAAGAAGAAGAAAGTAAAAAGTAAAAAAGAAAAGAATAAGAGAAGGAAAAAGCAAAAGTAAAATAAAAATAAAAAGAAACAAAAGGAAAAAAAAGATAAAGAAGAGAAAAAAAAAGAAAAGGAAAGAAAACAAGAATAAACAGAAAAGAGAAGAGAGGGAGAGAAAGAAAAAAAGACCAAGAAGAAGAAAAAAAAGAAGAAGGAAAAGAAAGTACATTCGGAAAATATCTGAAACGACAAATAGTTTTTAAAAGGTTTCAGAACCTTGAAAGAAAACACTTTAAAGAGAGAGAGAGAGAGAGAAAGAGAGAAAGAGAAAGAGAGAGAGAGAGAGAGAGAGAGAGAGAGAGAGAGAGAGAGAGAGAGAGAGAGAGAGAGAGAGAGAGGGAGAGGGAGAGGAGAGGGAGAGGAGGAGGAGAGGGAGAGGGAGAGAAGAAGAGAAAGAGAAAGAGAAAGAGAAAGAGAAAGAGAAAGAGAAAGAGAAAGAGAAAGAGAAAGAGAAAGAGAAAGAGAAAGAGAAAGAGAAAGAGAAAGAGAAAGAGAAAGAGAGAGAGATTTGTGTATATCTGTGTGCGTGCGTGTGCGTGCGTGCGTGTGTGCATGTGTGTGTTTGCGTTTGCATCATATAGTTTTTAAAAGGTTTCAGACCCTTTAAAGTTTCTTCCTCGATCAAAACCGACTTCACGGACGAACGCTCAGCAAAGTGACGAGGAAATGCATCTAAAAGAATTATTCAAGTGCAAGTCAAAAAAAAAAAAAAAAAAAAAAAAAGGAGAAAAGTATAAGAAAGGGGGAAAAAAGAACGGGAATAACAGGAAAGGCGGAAAAAGGATAAATATAAGGAGGAAAAGGAGGAAAATATCTGAATTAAAGTAAGAAATAGATAGATAAATAAATAAAATAAATAGATAAATAAATAAATAAATTACATTACCCGAAGGGAATCAGTAACTAAATCGACACTTTATAAGAGATCGTATATGAATGCGTACATGTTTTTATTCATACAAACTGATTACTGATGGATGTGATACCCGGTCAATAATGAAGCACATTTACAAATATAATAGATTATTCAGAAGCAAACCTGGAGTAATTTCTCTGAATGATGGAAGAGTAAACACGATTGATGAGTTGAAGTTTGCGAATCTCGACCGAAAATCATGATTATTCGAAGCATATTTATGATGATCCGAATAATCATTATGATTGTTGATTATTATTTGTTATTCTTAATGTTAGATATTATCATTACTGTGTTTAGAACAATGATTATGATAGTTAACCATTATCATTTATCATAATGATTATTGTTAATTGTTATGATCGTTGATTATTACCAGTTTTTATAATTACTGAATTGAGAAAAATGATTATGATTATTAAATACATACCAAACTTTATAATAATAAAAAATGCATGACAAAAATTATGGAAATTGAATCCAGGACAATAAATATAATTACTGCATAACATCACTTGACGAATATTTATCTACTCGTACTCTAATCAAGCGGGAAGTAAATATCCATATATATTTTACCTTCACCAGCAGGAGGTTTGTTTGTATGTTTTTGTTAAGTGTTTGTTTGTTTGTGGTTATTCGTGTGTTGTTTGTGTATGTCTGTGTACGTGCGTGTGCGTGCGTGCGTCTGTATGTGTGTGT
>NC_091552.1:18998446-19000946 GCF_042767895.1 Penaeus vannamei
AAGTACTACTCACTCATCCTCCTTTGATGTGAATTTCTAGTTTATCTTTTTTTTATATATACCAAATGTAATTTGACAAGTTCAGTAATCTAGAAAAAAAATCTTTTTGTTCCACATATCAATTCAAGTACAGGAAAAAAGTACCACACAGAAGGATACACTGTAAGAAACAAAATGACTTTGGTACTGTGGCAGCATGTATTGTCCAACTAAAGGGTATTCTCATGTGTTTTTTCCCTAGTGCTTGCGAGCAATCAAGAGTTTAAACTCATCTCTGCCAGTGGTAAGGGAGCTTACCACTGGCTTGCACTGACGTCAGCACGTAAGAACATTACTGTGTCGGGTGCCAGCGCATGTTGGTGACAGTGGGAATGAACAAGCAGATCGGAGGGCCAAGACAGCTGCCGCTCAGCCCTCCGGTGCTCGTTTTGCTCTCCCACACACGGACTTGAAACCCAGCAGATGTTGTCTTCGCGATAAATGGAGGGAGCAAGGGAGGCATACCTCTGGAAACAAACTGCGAGAGGTTATAGATGACCTTGGCAGTTGGGTGACCAGCGTCCATCCCAGCCGACAAGTAGAAGTTATGTTGACAAGGCTGGAAATCGGGCCTACAAGACCGACTCGTGGGTAAATAATGGCAAAAAGTGAAGCACGTTGTGAGGGATACCAAGAGCTTTTAACGGTGTATTGGAGAGATGTGCAACATTCTCAAATTAAAGATAAATGTACTTGTCTCCCTCATATACACTGAAAAATGTATTGGGGAGGACTGTGACATAGTCTTTTCTTACTTTTAAAACATATCTATGCTTTGTTTTTTTCTAGCATATTTATAAGACTTTATTGATATTTTTAACGCATTAAATATTTTAGCATCTTAATCCCACAAAGAATTCGCCGCTAATGACCTTACCTGTAATCGCGGCAGATAATTTTAAATAATCAATCAATCATGTGGTCTTGGCGCATTCGGTGTGATGGCCGTCAGGTAATTAAAGTGGTCCCGTGGTCACCATGAAATGAACCATAAGAAGAGTATTTCTGGCTCGCTAAAACGGAAGCATAAAAAGACTTTCATTTAGCACAGTCTTTCGCACAATACTTATAGACAGAACAACACAACATGCACTTGCCTGACCCAGTGTAATTTTATTTGAATATCAAGGCAATAACAAAACAAGGAAACTATTGCAAACTGGGCATACGAAAGAAGTAAACGATAGGGAATGAAGAAAGGGCAAAAGAAGGGAGAAGATAAGAACGAGTGGAAAACAAAGATAAAGTAAATTATTTGAAGAGGAAAGGGCGACGGAAAAACGAGGGAAGTATGGAAGTTAAGTTAAGTAGAAATAGTGCTCCGTGCAGTAATAGAAGTGTGGATGGAGATGTAAAAAGACTAATAGGAAAGTAAGTTAGAGGATTTATACATCTTTATTTTCATCAAAGTCTCTCTCTCTCTCTCTCTCTTTCATAGACACACACACACACATCCACACACACACACACACACACACACACACACACACACACACACACACACACACACACACACACACACACAACCACACACACACACACACACACACACACACACACCGCCTGAAAACGACAAAGCCACATTGTCATGCAGGGTGATATTCGCATAATCGTGACGTCAGGGGAATAGGCGAGAGTCTGTGGGGTGACCCGTCTGAGGTCCTGAGAAAATTCACAACACTTGAGAATTTCGAGAAAACCAAGAAGCCAAAATTTCAGAGCTGGTGTATCTTGATATGTAACAGGCAGTTTAAGAGGAACTTTTTGGATCAGAGCTAATAAAGATGCGACTTGGTGATTCGTGAAAAATCGAGATGGAGTTTGTTGGCGCTGAACTTGCACTGGAAAACAAATTGTAAATTAAAGTAAAATCTCGAAGCCAGTGTTCTGGCTGCAGGCGAGCGTCGTCCAGGACCAACCGAGCATCTAGCGGCAAGACATACAAAATTAGAAAACAATAAACAACACAACAAATGAACATAAAAGAGAAACGGCGAAAGAAAACAAAGAAAGGAGAAAGAACAAAGACAATAGGAGATTCAGACGCTTTCACGATCTGATGTTTATATCTTGTAAAACATTAATGAAGCGTCATAGAGCAACTTTACTGCCGAACGTTAAACTCGAAACACAAAACTATTCTGCATTTCAGCCGCCGTCGGATCTTTTATTCAAAGAGAAACATTTTTTCCCCATTCACCTTCTTATTTCTTTTCTATTTCGATGCTTTGAAGAAAAGGATATTAAAATCATTCCCAATTATTCGTAAGAGACGGGGGAAAATTTGAACTATGTTTTTCAGATTTTTGAGAGATACGGCATTTTAATTATACCCTAAGAACAAGAAAAATGCCTTTATCTTGGTATAGTCACGGAAACTAGTTTTAAGGACATTGATAAATACACAAATTGCTAACGATGAAAATAGTGCAAAACATGATTTTGATAATTACGAGTAAAG
>NC_091552.1:19040946-19048446 GCF_042767895.1 Penaeus vannamei
GAGAGAGAGAGAGAGAGAGAGAGAGAGAGAGAGAGAGAGAGAGAGAGAGAGAGAGAGAGAGTGAGTGAGTGAGGGAGGGAGAAAGAGAGAGAGAGAGTGAGTGAATAACAAAGAGAGTGAGTGAGTGAGGCAGAGATCTATCAATGTATATGATATGATTTGAACAACAATATACTGACATTCTGACACACTGACAGAATGCTGCTTATTTAACGAACATGAGGGAGAGAAAAAGAATGCAAGCACCACGTGTCTGCGTGCGTTGTGTGGTAATTATAAAACAATATGGATCATAATAACAATAACACAAACAAAACTGAAAATGACTGAAAGTAATAATACTAACACAAACAATGATGATAGGGTAATAGTAATAATAAAACATTAACGTGATTATAACAACATTAATGCGTTATAATTGTAAAAAAAGAAGATAAAAACAATCATTCGAAGGGGTAGACGCAGGATTATCATTTGCATATATACAACATTCAATTTCATTTAACAAAATTATTAACAGCGTAACAACCATAAATTACATTGTTACGTTCATGTCAAGAAAACTAATAATTTCCCTCTCACCATCGTTTTTTTATTTATTTATTTTTTCATATATATTTTTTAATAATTTTTATTAAGATTAATTCAAACTAGAAATTAAAACTGGCAGGAAAAGGTATCGAGCATTGATCCCCCCCCCCCTCAAGAAGGATGGTGTAATACGCACTCGCAAGATATCTTCAATGATAGTGAGAGAGGCATTCGGTGTAATTAGCTTGCAAGATGTGACATTCTCGTTTTTTTCATCAGAGTGTATTTCATTTAGACAGCCATTGTGTGTTCCAGAGAAAGTGTCGGGGGGGGGGGGGGTGAGAAAGGCAAATATAGATACAGAGAAGGACCGACGGACATATGCAGAAGTAGAGACCTGGAGAACCATGGTAATAGTTTAATAGTAATAATAATAGTAATGGGAACCATGATAATAGTTATAGAGTATTAATAATAATTATGAGAATCATGATAATAGTCATATAGTAATAATAATAGTAATGGAAACCACGATAATAGTTATATAGTAATAATAATAGTTATGAGAATCATAATAATTAAATAGTAATAATAATAGTAATGAGAACCATGATAATAGTTAAATAGTAATAATAATAGTAATGAGATTCATGATAATTAAATAGTAATAATAATAGTAATGAGAACCATGATAATAGTTAAATAGTAATAATAATAGTAATGAGAACCAGGATAATAGTTAAATAGGAATAATAATAATAATGAGAATCATAATAATTAAATAGTAATAATAGTAATGAGAACCATGATACTAGTTAAATAGTAACAATAATAGTAATGAGAACCATGATAATAGTTAAATAGTAATAATAATAGTAATGAGAACCATGATAATAATTAGATAGTAATAATAACCGTAAGGAGAACCATGATAATAGTTAAATAGTAATAATCATAGTAATGAGAATCATGATAATAATTAAATAATAATAATCACAGTAATGAGAACAATGATAATAATTAAATAATAATAATCACAGTAATGAGAACCATGATAATAATTAAATAATAATAATCACAGTAATGAGAACCATGATAATAGTTCAATAGTAATAATCATAGTAATGAGAACCATGATAATAATTAAATAATAATAATCACAGTAATGAGAACCATGATAATAGTTCAATAGTAATAATCATAGTAATGAGAACCATGATAATAATTAAATAATAATAATCACAGTAATGAGAACCATGATAATAGTTCATTAATAATAATCATAGTAATGATCACCATGATAATAATTAAATAATAATAATCACAGTAATGAGAACCATGATAATAGTTCAATAATAATAATCACAGTAATGAGAACCATGTTAATAGTTAAGTAGTAATAATAATAGTAATGAGAACCATGATGATGGTTAAAACGTATGATTGTTAAAGAGCGATATTGTAGAGGTGAACGTGCGGCTCGTGTTGCAATTATGGTGTCATTACATTCTCCCTTTATATTAACTTATTATATCAATTATCTACCAAACAAACAAAACGAAAACAAACAAACAAACAAACAAACTAATGACGTGTATAGTCTTGAAACATTATAAGGTAAATTGATATACACCGAGTATATTATTTTTTGCCCGTTTCTTTTAACTATTTTTGTTTTGTCAGTTTATTCAAAAGTTAACAACGATGATAAAAATAACACTTTAGACACTGCATGGTATTTCAATATTCCCGTAAATAAAAAAATAGAAGGTTAATGGACTGTTTTTCTTTTTTAAAATTTAAAATTCTCTTGTCAGTTATCTGGATAGAGAAAAAGGAGGTTGAACAAGTCAATTAAATAAATAAAAAGAAAGAATAATAATCTTACCTCAAATGCTCTGTGAAAAAAAACAGTAAGACTGGACTCTGGGAAAATTCGCTTGGCTTGTCAAAATACTGACAGCGCAAACGGAACGCTAATCTATGTTGGTTAATAAAGCATCAGATTATCAGTTTTGATGACAACGATCAGAGAGAGAAAAAAAAGAAGAGAGAGAGAGAGAGAGGGGGAGAGGGGGAGAGAGGGAGAGAGGGACAGAGAGAGAGAGAGAGAGAGAGAGAGAGAGAGAGAGAGAGACAGAGAGAGAGAGAGAGAGAGAGAGAGAGAGAGAGAGAGAGAGAGGGGGGGCAGACAGAGAGAGAGAGAGAGAGAGAGAGAGAGAGAGAGAGAGAGAGAGAGAGAGAGAGAGAGAGAGAGAGAGAGAGAGAGAGAGAGAGAGGGGGGGGGGGGCAGATAGATAGATAGAGAGAGAGAGAGAGAGAGAGAGAGAGAGAGAGAGACAGAGAGAGAGAGAGAGAGAGAGAGAGAGAGAGAGAGAGAGAGAGATAGAGAGATAGATAGATAGATAGATAGATAGAGAGAGAGAGAGAGAGAGAGAGAGAGAGAGAGTTTCTCTCTCATATCTCTACTGATTTACCTGTTTAGTCCTTAAAAAGAGAGGTCATAAGTACACACCGAGTTATATTGTAAAAGTTAATAACGATGATAAAAACGACACTGTAGACATTATATGGTATTTCAATATTCCCGTAAATAAAAGTAAGAAGGTTGATAGACTGGATTTTTTTTTTATAAGCAAATTTTACTTGTCAGTTCTCTAGATGGGGAAGAAGAAGATTGAATAAATAAAACAAGTCAAATGGCCTGCGGAAAAAAAATATATAATTAGCAGCAAAAAAACAGCGCAAACGATACGCTAATCTCTGGTGGTTGGAAAATCAACAGTTTATCCGTTCTGATGACGACAAACAGCTTGAGATAGATAAATAGATAGAGAGAGAGAGAGCGAGAGCGAGATAGATAGATAGATAGAGAGAGCGAGAGCGAGATAGATAGATAGATAGAGAGGGCGAGAGCGAGATAGATAGATAGATAGAGAGAGCGAGAGCGAGATAGATAGATAGATAGAGAGAGCGAGAGCGAGATAGATAGATAGATAGAGAGAGCGAGAGCGAGATAGATAGATAGATAGAGAGAGCGAGAGCGAGATAGATAGATAGATAGAGAGAGCGAGAGCGAGATAGATAGATAGATAGAGAGAGCGAGAGCGAGAGCGAGAGCGAGATAGATAGATAGATAGAGAGAGCCAGAGCGAGATAGATAGATGGATAGATAGAGAAAGCGAGAGCGAGATAGATAGATAGATAGAGAGAGCGAGAGCGAGATAGATAGATAGATAGAGCGAGAGCGAGATAGATAGATAGATAGAGAGAGCGAGAGCGAGATAGATAGATAGATAGAGAGAGCGAGAGCGAGATAGATAGATGTTAGAGAGATAGCGAGAGCGAGCGAGCGAGGGAGAGAGAGATTGACCGATTGATTTTAATGTAATCAGTTAAGAAATCGCTTCAGATAGCGGCTTTGTAGCAACTTAATTTTGCTTCTTTTGTTAAGCTTTTACCTCATCTAATAATTATTGCCATAAGTCCTTGTATCAATATGATTATAATAATTATTCTTTGCTATTAGCATTATCATCATTTTCCTTATTATATTGTCAGCTATTATACTAATTAACGTCATTATCATCATAAGTATGCTTCTTGTACACATCGTCTCTCATCTATATATTTTTTAAGGGTAAAAGGAGTCGCGTTCCCTTTCTCTCTCATATATTTACTGATTTACCTGTTCAGTCTAATTCTGTCATCATACTACCCTGCAGGTGTGTACTTGACATACTCATATGGAGAATAACGTAATATTCTCCCTCCCTCCCTCTCTCTATCTCTTTTTCTCTCTCTCTTGGTTCCCAGCCCCCCCACCTCCCCCCATCCCTCTCCCTAGCTTTTACCGATCTTACTTCCTTGCTAACATCCTCTTATACAAGGTACGATCATTTATGCAACAATCACACACCCACTTGAATGAGAAACAGACTTCTCTTTTTCCAGTAGGACTTACACCAGAAAACGATAAATTGACACGTTGCAACAATTATACATTAGATGAAATTCGAATGATATTCGAGATGTCTTGATATGCAAGATGCAAGGCGGAAGCACAACCTGTACTAATTAATAAAAGCAGCAAAACCTCCGCATTAATGATGATACACAGCACCAGAGAGATAAATAAGTCAAGAAGGAGAGAAGGAAAGATTTCAATTTCAATTAAAATGACTTCATGAAATAGCAATACCATGTTATTTTGTTTTTCGTAAATTGCATCTACAGAAGTTGATTTACAATAGTTACGCGATAATTAATTCCTTGAATATATATATTACACACACACACACACACACACACACACACACACACACACACACACACACACACACACACACACACACACACACACACACACACACACACACACATACATACATTTCTCTCTTCTGTCTTCGTCTCTACTTCTGCCTGTGATAATAACGAACATCAGTAAAGAGATGTGTAAGAGTTCGCATGTAGGAGGAAGATATCAATCAGATTAATAAAATTAATAATAGTTACGCGATTGATCAGTTCGTTAAATGAAGTTGGATGTTACAAATTCATGGTTAGATTAATCTGCGTCTACCTCTTCTAATGATTGATTTTATCGTTATTTTATACAGTCATCACTTGTACTAACGTTATGTTTGTATTAATATTTTTTATTGTTACTCTTATCCAATTATTTTGTTCATATTAATAGTATTGTTTTTTTTTGTTACTGTTATCATTATAAATTCGTGTCTTAGTATGCACACCATCCCCAGTCGGCCATCGCAGCGGCTATGGCGATCTATTCATTGATTAGTAATTGTATACTGTCGATTTAGTGTATTATTAGTACTATTTAACACGCGCACTTTCCCTGGATCCCTTCATACCCTCCCCTGCTATCGGGGCCAAGTTTGTCACTAACAAACTAATGATTATCATTTCCTCGCAATAAAACCTACATATTTGTATCCAGTGAGAGGCATCCAACGATACCAAAATCGTCGATGTCCACTTGGCGGACGTGTTCTAGAAAATTACCGATAATAATAAGTCACTTTGTATTATTATCATTTTGGTATTATAGTAATGCAACCCCACACCTAATTTAAGAAATCTGAGCTTACCAAGTGATAGAACACATCCTTCTATGAAAGTTTTTTTTTTTTTCTATACCATTTTCTGCGCAAGTTCCATCATGGCTATACAGTGTGCAGGTTGTGAGAACAATCATTTCGAATTTATCGCGCAGCATCACCGCGGTAACGAAACTAGTTTGTAATATCTACGTAATCACGGTGTTCTTCCACTGGAAGTACAATGCCCGCACTGTAAGACACCGTGTCATTACAGAAAAGACAGACACCAGTGGGTTTGTGGTGCATGGAAAAGGGTCCCAAAAACAAAACGAAGAAAACAGTGTAACTTTACGGTAAGCGAATACAAAAGGACATTTCTCTCGGGAACTAGGCTTGAACCCAATTAAATACTGTCGTTCATCAATCACTGGCTAAGCAGATACTGGGACCACCGGGCCGTTATAGAGTGCATCCATATTGAAGAGCGCACGAGAGTGGACTGGCGAAGCTTCTTCTCTGAGATCACATAGGACTAGCTAAACAACCAGGAACCCAAGGTGGACCAGGAATTGTAGAAAATAAGACACTCTTAAGCGAGCGTAAATATGGGAGGGGAGGTATAGATTTTGTAGACCAGGCTGGGGGGAGGGGGGTTAAGGGGGCGCATCCCCCCATGCAGTCAGGAAATATGGCAGTATACTATGTTTGCTGGTGTTCTACCAATATTTCTCGAAATTACTCCCGCAAATTCCCTAATGTATATAACATGCCCTCCGATATGGTAGTTGTGCTTCGTTAGCTATAAATAAATGAGTGCTAGATTCCTACGAAACACGACGAAAGCTATTGGAAAATTATTTGATTCACCCAAAAATGGTGTGGGATTGCATTTCCAAATTTACCACATTTTCTTACTAATATATAATTGTAAATAAGCGGTTACGTTGAAAATGAAGCCTGGCTTTTGTTGCATTCTATCTCGTCCTCCGTTCTTATATTTATGTTGACTTTTCAGTCCAAGTTTTTAAACACTGAAATTCATATTACGTAGACCCTGATACGATAGTCATCAGGAAAAAGGCTTATATCAAAAGCTGAGATTTAATCTTTAGCTCGCTTATTCTTGAAAGCATAGTTTTTAAAAATATACTGGCAAAATAGAATTAGATCGTGCTGTAGACGTTGTTACGGCCGAATAGATATAGACCTTGATACTGGAATAGTATGAAGCATGTTATGCATTAATGCTTAGGAGATAAACGGTGTATTTATCTGACTTGTGATTATTCTCATTACTTCTGTGCCAAAGAAAACATCGCCCATTCAGTGTGTACTAAATCATTGCATGAAGAAATATGCAATGAACTATTTCTAAATGCATAATTCGCCATGCACATATTTCGTATACTTTATACGTCTTTACAGTTTTTCCGTCAACGATGGCTGCCATGAAGACTGGTACGCTAAAGATAAACGGAATCGTAGAAAATATTCTTGGATCTCCCCGCCATTTCAACAAAAAACGCAGAATCTGTCCTTCCGCACTGCTATATATTTAGATTTTTTTTTTTTTTTTGCCAAGATCTAATTGTTTATTCGTTAAGCAAAACGGTCTCTATGTAAACCACAAATATCTTTACCGCTAAAATATAATGATACAAGCAGCACAATTTCCGTTTTGATTACTGCACATCAGCGAGAGGAATATGCACGTAAAGGAAGGGAAAATTTTAATGTAATCAATGGGAATACGACCTGGAATAGTCGCTTTGTACAAACATCTGCTTTTTGTTTAGTTTAATGCATATTATTTATAACGATAGTTTTGATTAGCCTTATTCTTATTAATTAGTCGTTATGCCTAGTTAAGGGTTATTGTCACTGTTAGTTTTTTTTCTTTTTC
>NC_091552.1:19063446-19070946 GCF_042767895.1 Penaeus vannamei
AATTTGGCTCTAGGTTAATAATATGTATAAGTTAGCGGGGTTGTGTTGTAGTGAAACGTCGTGGCATAAAAAGAAGTGCAACTGCAAGATACAACAAATATTAGATAAATAAAATTAATCCAATCAATACATTCTGTTCGAAAAGCTTGTAGCGTATGATGTCACTCACACTCTCGTCAAGTATAAAGAAAAATGCTCGTGGTTTGCTTGTACGGTCTTTGTATACACAACTCATGTCCAGACTTTTTCGACGGATGAGGTCCACATGGAGTACAAACGTTTAGGAGTGGTACGCACACACGCACATGCAAAGTCAGGATAGCATTCATTTACCACCTTGATATTACCTATTATATACAACTTTAATTTCTTGTATTGCTATCTCGCCTCGGACTGGACAGAAAGCCAATTATATTTGAAGAGAATGGGATGACAAAACATGGCAGGTCCAAATCCATGAGCATTTCATGTCAGGCAATCCTCTATATATCCCCTTGGTTCGTGGCCCAATTAATCAACACGACGCACTGTAAGCATATTAAATGGATATATTCGTAAATAGATACCTATAATGAACCTGATACCCTGGCCACCCAATTAAACCCACGGCAACTGAGAAGACTTGATCGTCACTGACCCTCATCCTTCGAAGAGCACCGAGATACATTCAGTCACAAAACTGTTTTCCCAACCAATTCGCATTTCCTAATTATGTACATTAGTTGGGAAAGCAGTCCCCTATGATGCTCCCTCCTATCCTTCCCTCTCTGAACTTTCAGTAAGGCAGTTCAATAAAGAAATCAGATGTTAACTGGATAATTTTCTGAATACTGACGACGGGAAAGAGGCGTTTGGACTCTGGAACAAAGGCTGCTACTTCATTACAAACTTCACTCTTCCCATAAGCAGTACCGCGTAAAGGACACGGGACTAAGTAACAGCAAGAATTTTAGAAGTGGTTGAGATAAGACGAAAAATCTTCTGTGGACACGTGGATCGCTGGTGGATTTTGTAATTCTAAATAAAACAAAAAATGTAATAAGAAAATAATAAGAATAGATATTAGCCTATGGACTATAAAGAAAACAAGGGCTTATAGGAAGTCACACAGAAAACTGACTAATTACACTTGTTTATGCGAGAAGAATGCTATAAAATTATACAATTACTTTTATTTACCATATAATTATAATACTCAAATTTCTTGGATTTTAAGTTGAAGCACGCGAATACCTCGCTGTAAAAAGAAAAGAAAAGAAAAGAAAAGAAAAAATCGAGAAATTCATACACATATGGGGCATCACGATTCATTTTCTCTTGAAAGGCCTGTAGAGCTGAAATGAAGAATTTTCTCAAGATTAGAGAGCAATCTTGTCTGAGAAATTGGTTCAAATCCTTGACATGTTTCGAATATGGTTTGTTATAAGCTTTAAAGGGCTTATGTGAAGTAATTATCGTGCATTGTTTTTTCCTTCTATATTGGTCAGTAATGTATACTTAGCCTATTCAAGCAAAAAAAATTCGAAGACCCTCTGCTTTTCCCAAAACTCCCATAGCAACGCCCTTAGAAACGAAGATGCAAAACATCGGCGATCCTCGGCAATCCCCGGTGGTGACGTCATTCCCAGTACCAGGGAGAACCTTCTTGAATAGCGTGATACACACAATAGTGCACCGCGAGTCAAGAATATCACGGAACTGTCCCAATTTCAAGCTATAAACAATCAAACAATTATGCAAAATAAGCAAAACCAGAAAAATATATCAGAAATTTAATGTCAGTTTATTTCGCCCTCTGTCTATGTCTCTATCTGTGTATCTCTCATTTTCTGTGTGTGAACGTGGATAGAGAGATGTGTGTGTCCTTCTCTTTTTCTTTACCTTTCCATTCACTTTTCCTGGTTCATTAAAATAATCTGCATTTGACACATTTTTTTCTTTCTTTTCCATCCCTGGCATTTCTGTCTGTCTGTCTGTCTCTTCTCTCTCTCCCTCTTTCACATGCTATCTCTATCTCCCTTTCTCTTTATCGTATTAATTTTCATATTTATCCTTTTCCTTTTATCATTATAATTACTACTACACCTTCAACTGTTTTTATCATTAATGGTTATCATAAATTACCCAGAGAAGATAAAGTACATAATAAACAAAATGATGAAGAGGTATCTTGATGTCATCAGTACATGAATATATATTCAAATCTGTTCTGAACAATTAATACAATAAACGCTGGGTAGGCCTGGCAGACAGGCCTATTAAACAGCCACATATTGACAAAACATGATTAGTAACATGTTCTTATTAACTTTCTCGAGAACGTTATCATCAGCTGATGTCTAATCCAATATGGGTTGATGTACATCGTCATGTATAGTTGTATTACTACACAGATGTAAGGTAGGTACACCCCAAAAAGCACAACACAAATAAATAACAATGCCCTTCCACTCGCGATGCCCCTCCACTCACGAATGGATGTAGGCCTCCACCACGGATGCAGACAAGAGATTGCACAGCCTACGGAAATTTTGTACAATAAAGAAGCGGGATCACACGTTCGACCATAAAAAAAAATTTAGAAAATCACCATTCATTGAATCTCTTCGGGTCTCGACGCCACTCCATGTCAGGCTGGTTTGGCACAACTTCCACGACATCCACAGCGTCGGGCTCGTGCATGTACGGTCCAACAACCATCAACCCTTGATATTCCTCTTCTTCCAACTCTTCGAAGACGTATGCACCAACTGAAGAACTTATACCAATGTCCTCGTCGGAATAATCCGTTGAAACTTCACTGCCGCTGTAGTAGCCATGTACAATGAATTGAATGCAGAGAATGCGGTGATCGTGTTCTGGAATTGACGTCACACATCCGGGTTCCGGGACTTTTCGCGGGAAAATATAACTAAATTCTGGTTTGTGAGCCAATTTTTCCCAATTTAAAATTTTCAGTTGATAATTCACTTGAGCCCTTTAAGCATTATTAGTAAAACTGCAGAATACCCACTGAAGAATTTTCGGGTTCTGTCTACATAACTGCACACTTTTCCGATATTTTGATGGTAATGGCACATGCATGGTAGTTCAGCCTTTCTCTTAAACAACAGCCGACGACCAATCCTGTCCCAAGAGTGTGAAACCGTCCAGTGAAACATTGAGCATTTATTATAGGACTATATAGTATGGGATGAGTATGCCTTTTGCCTGGAGGATTTTCAACAATTGATCATAGAGGTTAACTCTCACTTTGACGTGTGTCTTTTCGTCTTTAAGCTCACCTGGCTCTGCGCGGGTCCTCCGACTCCAATAACGGAACAAGTGCAATTCTCTTAATGCAACTTTCTCTCTCTGATGGCTTGTTGGATCTTCGGGGAACGTCACAGTTTGGGAGCATTTTGGGGAAGGGAGGCTTTTGTCACCAGCTCTGAAAGGATTTCTCGTTGATGCGGAAACACAAACACATACAAAAAAAGAAGAAAAAAAGGCATATCTATCTATCTCTACATGTTTATATATATATATATATATATATATATATATATATATATATATATATATATATATATATATATATATCTGTATATATATGTATATATATGTATATATATATGCACACACACACACACACACACACGTACGCCTTCCTATACAAATACATGTATATATACACACGCATGTGTAATATACACATACACATGTACATACATATTCAAAAATATGTACACACACACACACACACACACACACACACACACACACACACACACACACACACACACACACATATATATATATATATATATATATATATATATATATATTATATATTTAAATTTATACACACACACACACACACACACACACACACGCATGTGAATATATCTATACATACACACACACAAACACATCTAAAACTTTAAATAGCTTTCTGCCCGAGTGTGGAAAGTGAAACTTGTTCCTCCTGCATTGAGCATGTATCTGTCCAAGAGCAAAAAGCGAGCGACATTTCCCTCCAGATGCGAGACAAATTCAGCATACCAAACTGGAGTAACATTGTTGTGGAGCCGTTAGTGCGGTGGCCCAACTTCTGAGGCTGTTTTGTACGTATTTGTTTGTCTTTTTATACGTTTCCTTATGTCGCTGATCTTGCTACAAGCGTGAAATCCTTTATTAAAGATGAAGTTATGGAAATTCGATAAGAATAACGAGAAACCTGAAAAATTCTTCACGATAATTGAGAGGGTGAGTGATGACAGCGATGAGGGTCGTATGATGGAGAAAAATCTGGTGAAAGCGAACCGTCTAAGAAACAACATAAATCTGTATACTCTTAGATAAATGAACCAATATTTATATAACATGCTTCTTTTATTTCACATTTGATAATATTGTGTTACATAAGGGCGAAGCACACACACATACATGCATTCGCGATTGTGTGCACACACCTCTTGGACGTCCTTCTCGGGCATATAGACTACCTCTTGGGCTTCCATCACAGGCTACTGGACTGTCCCAGGCTCCTCAGTTCCTACCGTTATCACTACGGTGATGTCACACATGGTCTGTCCATCATCTGAAGTGCACCAAAGATTTACCTTCCTAACCCAAGCAGAAAGTGCTGTATGTCCAACAGACCAGCCAGTCCTCCTCGGGCTCACAGACCGCCTTCTGGGCGTCCTCCTGGGGCTCACAGACCGCCTCCTGGGCGTCCTCCTCGGGCTCACAGACCGCCTCCTGGGCGTCCTCCTGGGGCTCACAGACCGCCTCCTGGGCGTCCTCCTCGGGCTCATAGACCTCCTCCTGGGCGTCCTCCTGGGGCTTACAGACCGCCTCCTGGGCGTCCTCCTGGGGCTCACAGACCACCTCCTGGGCGTCCTCCTGGGGCTCACAGACCGCCTCCTGGTCGTCCTCCTCGGGCTCACAGACCGCCTCCTGGGCGTCCTCCTGGGGCTCACAGACCGCCTCCTGGGCGTCCTCCTCGGGCTCACAGACTGCCTCCTGGGCGTCCTCTTCGGGCTCACAGACCGCCTCCTGGGTGTCCTCTTCGGGCTCACAGACCGCCTCCTGGGCGTCCTCCTCGGGCTCACAGACCGCCTCCTGGGCGTCCTCCTAGGGCTCACAGACCGACTCCTGGGCGTCCTCCTCGGGCTCACAGACCGCCTCCTGGGGCTCACAGACCGCCTCCTGGGGCTCACAGACCACCTCCTGGGCGTCCTCCTCGGGCTCACAGACCGCCTCCTGGGGCTCACAGACCGCCTCCTGGGCGTCCTCCTCGGGCTCACAGACCTCCTCCTGGGGCTCACAGACCACCTCCTGGGCGTCCTCCTCGGGCTCACAGACCTCCTCCTGGGCGTCCTCCTCGGGCTCACAGACCGCCTCCTGGGCGTCCTCCTCGGGCTCACAGACCGCCTCCTGGGGCTCACAGACCGCCTCCTGGGCGTCCTCCTCTGGCTCATAGACCGCCTCCTGGGCGTCCTCCTGGGGCTCACAGACCGCCTCCTGGGCGTCCTCCTCGGGCTCACAGACCGCCTTCTGGGCGTCCTCAGGCTCACAGACCGCCTCCTGGGCGTCCTCCTCGGGCTCACAGACCGCCTCCTGGGGCTCACAGACCGCCTCCTGGGGCTCACAGACCGCCTCCTGGGCGTCCTCCTCGGGCTCACAGACCGCCTCCTGGGGCTCACAGACCGCCTCCTGGGGCTCACAGACCGCCTCCTGGGGCTCACAGACCGCCTCCTGGGGCTCACAGACCGCCTCCTGGGGCTCACAGACCGCCTCCTGGGGCTCACAGACCGCCTCCTGGGGCTCACAGACCGCCTTCTGGGCGTCCTCAGGCTCACAGACCGCCTCCTGGGGCTCACAGACCGCCTCCTGGGGCTCACAGACCGCCTCCTGGGGCTCACAGACCGCCTCCTGGGGCTCACAGACCGCCTCCTGGGGCTCACAGACCGCCTCCTGGGGCTCACAGACCGCCTCCTGGGGCTCACAGACCGCCTCCTGGGGCTCACAGACCGCCTCCTGGGGCTCACAGACCGCCTCCTGGGGCTCACAGACCGCCTCCTGGGGCTCACAGACCGCCTCCTGGGGCTCACAGACCGCCTCCTGGGGCTCACAGACCGCCTCCTGGGGCTCACAGACCGCCTCCTGGGGCTCACAGACCGCCTCCTGGGGCTCACAGACCACCTCCTGGGGCTCACAGACCGCCTCCTGGGCGTCCTCCTGGGGCTCACAGACCGCCTCCTGGGCGTCCTCCTGGGGCTCACAGACCGCCTCCTGGGGCTCACAGACCGCCTCCTGGGGCTCACAGACCGCCTCCTGGGGCTCACAGACCGCCTCCTGGGGCTCACAGACCGCCTCCTGGGGCTCACAGACCGCCTCCTGGGGCTCACAGACCGCCTCCTGGGGCTCACAGACCGCCTCCTGGGGCTCACAGACCGCCTCCTGGGGCTCACAGACCCCCTCCTGGGGCCCACAGACCGCCTCCTGGGGCTCACAGACCGCCTCCTGGGGCTCACAGACCACCTCCTGGGCGTCCTCCTGGGGCTCACAGACCGCCTCCTGGGCGTCCTCCTGGGGCTCACAGACCGCCTCCTGGGCGTCCTCCTCGGGCTCACAGACCGCCTCCTGGGGCTCACAGACCGCCTCCTGGGGCTCACAGACCGCCTCCTGGGGCTCACAGACCGCCTCCTGGGGCTCACAGACCGCCTCCTGGGGCTCATAGACCGCCTCCTGTGCGTCCTACTGGGGCTCACAGACCTCCTCCTGGGCGTCCTCCTGGGGCTCACAGAACTCCTCCTGGGGCTCACAGACCGCCTCCTGGGCGTCCTCCTGGGGCTCACAGACCGCCTCCTGGGCGTCCTCCTGGGGCTCACAGACCGCCTCCTGGGGCTCACAGACCGCCTCCTGGGGCTCACAGACCGCCTCCTGGGGCTCACAGACCGCCTTCTGGGCGTCCTCCTCGTGCTCACAGACCGCCTCCTGGGCGTCCTCCTGGGGCTCACAGACCGCCTCCTGGGCGTCCTCCTGGGGCTCACAGACCGCCTCCTGTGCGTCCTCCTCGGGCTCACAGACCGCCTCCTGGGCGTCCTCCTGGGGCTCACAGACCGCCTCCTGGGCGTCCTCCTCGGGCTCACAGACCGCCTCCTGGGCGTCCTCCTGGGGCTCACAGACCACCTCCTGGGCGTCCTCCTGGGGCTCACAGACCGCCTCTTGGTCGTCCTCCTCGGGCTCACAGACCGCCTCCTGGGCGTCCTCCTGGGGTTCACAGACCGCCTCCTGGGCGTCCTCCTGGGGCTCACAGGCCACCTCCTGGGCGTCCTCCTGGGGCTCACAGACCGCCTCCTGGGCGTCCTCCTCGGGCTCACAGACCGCCTCCTGGGGCTCACAGGCCACCTCCTGGGCGTCCTCCTGGGGCTCACAGACCGCCTCCTGGGCGTCCTCCTCGGGCTCACAGACCGCCTCCTGGGCGTCCTCCTCGGGCTCACAGATCACCTC
>NC_091552.1:19075946-19078446 GCF_042767895.1 Penaeus vannamei
CTTCGAGTTCAGTTTTCCATGATTTATTCCAGTGGCGTCATTTTAATGTTTGAAGTACTTTGAGTCCTTTTGGTCCATTAGTTGTCTTGTATACTTAGTGAGGAGAGAGAGAGAGCGAAAGGAAGAGAGGGAGAGAGGGAGAGGGGGAGAGGGAGAGTGAGAGGGAGAGGGAGAGGGAGAGGGAAAGGGAAAGGGAGAGGTAGAGGGAGAGGGGGAGAGGGAGAGTGAGAGTGAGAGTGAGAGGGAAAGGGAGAGGGAGAGGGAGAGGGAGAGGGAAGGAGGGAAAGAGGGAAAGAGAGAGAGAGAGAGAGAGAGAGAGAGAGAGAGAGAGAGAGAGAGAGAGAGAGAGAGAGAGAGAGAGAGAGAGAGAGAGAGAGAGAGAGAGAGAGTTGAGCGAGTATTGTTGAACTACAACAGCACATTAGATATAGCCTCCTTTCCTAATTCATCAATCAGTGTTATCTGCCTGTGTCGACTCGTGTGTCCGAAACAAACACCAATAATAGAAGGTACATGCTTCTGACAGAAATGTCGAAACTGATGATTCACTTATTAGCAACGAGATTTCAGGGTACGTTACAGTACAGAAGTATTCATTTCGCTTATAATTGAGATGGAGAATGTCAGTCCCAAAGGATGCATTTAATGAGGATTGAAATGATTATCAAGTCCTATACACGGCACGGAAAATCTGAATCGGATATTGGATGGAATAGTTAAGGCAGTACATTTCAACATTTGAATATTTGTCAATCTAGACAGTGATCAGTTAAAACAAAGTCCGGACGAAACCCTTTTGGATCCACCCTTTGGCTCACCCTCCAGAAGCTACTCCGTCTATCTATAGATTATTCTATACATAATTCTCTTTCTCCCATGCAACAACAACTGAACATCCAATGCATTGCTTTCCTTTTCTCCCCTCACAGTGTAATACGAATCACGCTCTCTCCCCCTCATCCCTTCGGTTCTTTCCAATCCCTTTTTACGGTCTTTGTGATTTCCATCTTGTTTCTTACATCCAGATAACATCAAACCTAGAAACGCCCTCCTTCCTCTTTGTAATATCTTTTCTCTTTTTTCTATTCTTTAACATCTAAACCATTAATATGTGAGGCATTGTCTTGTATTTTCAAGTCTGGATTGTATTGTCTTCTTTGCTGTTTTTCGGTTACTAGAATCGTTCCGTTTTTTTAATTATTTCCCCTGCGTGAATACATAAACACACACGCAAATATAAACACATGCACGCACGTACGCAAACACACACACACACACACACACACACGCACGCACATTCTCACTCACCACTCACTCACACATTCCTCTCTCTCTCTCTCTCTCTCTCTCTCTCTCTCTCTCTCTCTCTCTCTCTCTCTCTCTCTCTCTCTCTCTCTCTCTCTCTCTCTCTCTCTCTCCCTCTCTTCCTTTGGAAATTTATCCGAAGCCACACTCGAAACACATCCAGGAAGCCCTCGACGATCAAGTCCCCTTTTTAGCAATATGACGCTTTTACTCAAGATAAACTTTGCGTGGGTTTCTATAGGAGGTCATCAGGCATTTCCATGACGGCTTTTTATGCCCTAATCTTTGAGAAGCATTTAAGGAGGATTTTTTCCCAGTGACGAGGCTAAAAGAGGTTAAAAGAAGGGCTTTGACAAGTTCTCAGAACTGTCGGGCCTTAAAGGAATGAGGTGAAACTGTTTGGCAATTGAGCGAGCTTAAAAAAAAGATAGAATAAAAAGTTTTATTTCTGAAGAGCTCGTGTGTGTGTGTGTGTGTGTGTGTGTGTGTGTGTGTGTGTGTGTGTGTGTGTGTGTGTGTGTGTGTGTGTGTGTGTGTGTGTGTGTGTGTGTGTGTCTGCAGGCAACCTTAACATCTGCATTTTCTCTAATTGATTCCTGACATTATTATTTTCATCGATGTAGAAATAAAAAAGGTAATTTTGAAACTGCTGGATTATAACGATTTCTGCCATTTTACTTTCTGTGACAGATGACGTGGCTAAGACGGAGAATTTTTCGTAAAAAATATGATTTTACTTTATTTCTAGACGACTACATAAAGCCAATATCACTATGACCGTCAGAGCAAAAACCTATTTGTCAGTCCACGTTTGTTTGTATATAACCACCACCAAACAGGCTAGTTTGCTCAATTGGACTTTTATCACCAGAATTTTACTAAAATATTCCAATGAATTATGATGATAACCTTTTTTTGCTTTTTACCAAGTATCTTTGACAAGTATCACGCCCCACTTTAGCTGGCAATAATTATAAACCAAAATAGTCTAATAACTTTTATCCAGTAATTTATAAGCACCTGAAATATTGCAGTGCGGTCCCCTGATGCAAATGAAATAAGTTAATGGCTACTTTCTTGGGGGTTGTTGAGTGTACATTAACAATTTACCTGTGGATGTCGCCCCAGGAGGCTCCCTTAAAACTCAAATATAGTTTTAAGGTGCTGTCACACTAGCACTTTTTCCGTCATTTTT
>NC_091552.1:19080946-19083446 GCF_042767895.1 Penaeus vannamei
TTTCCTTCCCGCAGGTTTACTAGAAAGCCTTATTATTACCTTGAAGGTGGAAGGGGAGCTGTTCTAGTCGCGGAAGACTCGACCATGGAACAGGTAGGAATAGTTCACATGGTACTATTAGCAGGGCTGATCCTGACCTGACACAAGCACACACACACATATATATATGTGTGTGTGTGTGTATTTACAAACACACACACACACACACACACACACACATATGTATATATGAATCGTATCACAATGTGAAGGAAAGCGGCAAGCCGTTAGCCCAGCATTATCCGCTTACCGGTTTTATAAGCGATGTCATGCCCGAGAAGCGATGTCAGCTCCTCCGACCAAAGGATCTTATCGTTATCTCCGTGATCTGGGAACGTCCTTTAACTGGCATACACAATTTTGATTTTTTTTTTTTTTTATCGAGAACGTTCACTTTTTCGACCTGTATCATATGTTGTAAAACCCTAATACAGCAACAATTGCAGTAAATAATAGATAATTATATCATATAAAAGTATTTCGTATTATGGCTCATTTTGTAGCTGAATAATAGAGATATTAAATGCTGCAATAAGGATTTGCAATATTTTTATGTGCTTATAAAAGTGACATATAATGTATTTTCAAAATCCCCTTTTAGGGTATTGAAATAGTCGCCTTCGTAAAACATTCACACACACACACACAAAAAAAGACTTCTAAAAATTGGCTTCTGCATATTATAGTAAAAAGTTTGTCAAATCAGAATGGCTTGATTTTTTTTTTTTTTGGGGGGGGGGATTTTAGATTTATTTATTTATTATTATTTTTAATGGTCAGTGTTGGCCTATACACACCCCAAATCACTGTCACCCTACAATGTGCGTAAGATTTTGAAAAACCGTTACGTGCTGGCAATATCCGCGAGGTAGGTGATTGAGGATTATGGTGTGTGAAGACTAATCTTATAACTTATTAATGGCAAAATAACCATGAAAAGATGAGAATAACAAAAAATGTCGATATCTCGGAACACCACCCTTGTAGTTTTCAAAAATTCTAGAAAATTAAATTTTAGCTGGAAACGTTTTATGGCTTATTTTATAGCTGAATGAAATATCTAGTGCTTTCATCACTTAGTTTTTGCATTTTTTTTCCTGTGTTCCTTGGAAAACTGACATATATGTAAACAAAAAAGATTAAAAACAAAATCTTGATAATCGGTTACTTAAAAAATTCACAAACTGTCGAAATCGAAAAAGGTGAGTGATACAAATACATAATTTAGGATGAATCTGTTCTAAAATTATATCAATGCCTGTATTTCTTTCTCGATTTTAGAGAATTTTTGAAACTCAGTTTTCAAAGTTGGATATTTAATTTTTATTATATATATATATATATATATTATTATTATTATTATTATTATTATTTTTACAATAATTAAAAAAAATGTTTGGCCGATTTCGATAAAAGTCGATCACAAGGATCAGGCAAGGGTCTAAATAAAAAGGTGTGAGTTTCCTCAAAATCGGTAAGAGAAATCGAAAGCAAAACAAAAGAATAACCATTTGCCCCCAACTACCCCCACCTCCCTCCAAGCAGCAGTAAGCGAATGGACGGCCGCAAATTCTCTCGAGACCACTAAAAACTGTCGAATTCATCGTCGCGCGATTTGTCTGCGAACTTTCAGCCTTCTTGTACTGAAATAAGGGAAACGCTGCGTCGATGATGGGTGCATGTTTCCATATATGTATATATGTGTGTATTGCAACACGTGCGATGACGACAATTCCAAATACATGTTGTCAAATATATAAGATTTCAGTAATGACTTCTGAGGCTTAACGGTCATTTGCCCCAATTACCAGTTCATCCCAGAGTTGGATCCTTCACCCCAAGCGCCGGTCGATTCCTCATATATGTTAATACACACACACACACACACACACACACACACACACATATATATATATATATATATATATATATATATATATACACACACACAGACACACACACACACACACACACACACACACACACACACACACACACACACACACAGACACACATACATATATAGATATAGATATTCATATCTATGTATGTATTTAAAGTTATATATATATATATATATATATATATATATATATATATATATATATATATATACATATGTGTGTGTGTGTGTGTGTGTGTGTGTGTGTGTGTGTGTGTGTGTGTGTGTGTGTGTGTGTGTGTGTGTGTGTGTGTATGTGTGTGTGTGTGAGTGTGTATGTGTACACATTTACATATGCATTGTATATACATATGTATGTGTATATAAATATATATTTATATATAAATTTATATATGTATATATACATATATACTTATACATACATAAACATACATATAAACATAAATAGGTGTATCTCTCTATATATGTGTGTGTTTGTGTGTGTATACATATATACACACATGTGTGTTTGTGTGTGCGTGTGGGTGTACGTGTGCGTGTGCGTGTCCGTTTGCGTGT
>NC_091552.1:19088446-19090946 GCF_042767895.1 Penaeus vannamei
ACAAAACATACTGTTTAAATGTGTAGTACGAACTTCTTAATTCCCATTGTCAAATTTCTCGATTTAGACACTCAAAATTGAGAACTATTCTACGAGTCATCTATCAAGAGCTATTATGAACTGTTGCAAGATATATTCACATCCAGAATGGAGGATGCATCTGCCTCATGCTTTAAATAGCATACATGGAAGGTACAAGGCGCGAGCTGTCATATGGTCATATATATATATATATATATATATATATATATATATATATATATATATATATATATATATATATATATAATGCAATATTGGTGGTCAGTAATCATTAATATCATAGGTAATGTTATTATTATTATCATTATATAAATAATGATAATAATAATGATAATATAGAAATAAAATCTGATTATATAATAAACTTTATAGTGATTATCCTCATCATCAGCATTACTGAAGTCACATTCAAAGCATATATTTGTAAAGCATATATTTGTTATTATTGTCATAGAAGCAACAATTAAAATAAATTCAGCTGTAACAATACAGTTGCCTTGTTATTACTACTACTTCTGCTACTACTACTACTACTACTACTACTGCTACAACTACTGCTGCTACTACTGTTACTGCTACTATTATTGTTGCTGCTACTGCTGCTGCTACTACCTACTATTCCTATTTATGCTGCTGCTGCTGCTACTACTACTACTACTAACAATATTAATAATACACTACTGCTGCTGCTTTTACAATAACAACTACGATGATGAGATAACAGGACAACAGGAGTGTAAGAACAATTGACTAAAAACAATAGTAAATAATATATACCTTTTATATTAGATGACGGTAAAAATTACTGGGTAGGCGGTCCCACGTAACTGCATAACCCATGATGACCTGCAAGGACTGAAGTATGCTAACCATGGCTTGGTACGCACGGATAAGTTTGGAAAGGATGGGGGGGGGGGGGTCACGGGGAGTTTGAAAGTACGGAGGCGACAGTAAGGCAGTTCGATAAGTTCCCTCGACACATCCTAAAGTTCTGCCTATCACAGTAATAGGGATATTCACACGCTGTTACATGTGGGTACGTTAACCCCTTGCAAAGTATAAATTACTTCGTGAAACAGGACAGGTATTGGAAGAGATGTACTTATAATGTGGGTATATCTTCCTTGTGAGAGTTTAGAGGTGACAAGACTTGACAATTATCCTTGACGAAGTTACTGTGTTAGTACTAAATAATATTGGCCGTTTATGTGATAATTGCTACGTGGTGACCGTCGGTGGCAGCACAACGGTACTGCTTGTTAGCAACCCTATTATAATAGCATTATCAGAAGCAGAAAACAAACTATGCAGACTTTGCTGTTAACCCTTCATAGGTACATAACTGCGCATTTGATGAAATGCCTGACAGGAGCCTGAGCCTGCTGGGGGGTGGGGGGTGAGTGGCTAAGTGACGGAGACAGGGCCACATTGGACCTCCGCCCTCGCTTCAACTAATTTTGCATGGTCTTTTCTTCTCCCCCTTTCCTTTTCCTTCTCTTCTATCCACTTCCTAAGGTGTGAGAGCCGTGCTGAAAGGATGAAAGGCTGGCTTTGTGTCAGCCTTGAACGCCCTTCGTCCTCCGTTTGCTCTCCCCTCACCCTTTTCACGCTCTACAACTTTTGTCATCTAACATATTTTCTCCTAATGGTTGACTCAGCTTTACCCTTTACTTTGTCATAGTGCTGTATGACCTTTGATGTCTGGCACTTTTTTATATTGTTTTCACCATTAACCATTCTGGAAATTAACAGGCAAAAAAAAAAAAAAAAAAAAAAAAAACTCACCCTGTCCCAATGGTTTCAATAGGCCGCTTATGACCTTAAATGTTGATGCAGCAGAAATTTTTCAATAAATAAATTAAACAGTAGCATTTCCTATTTTCTTGTGGATGGACAACTAATAGTGAAGAAGTACTGGGAATATTCTGCGTCATAAGAGTAGCGAAGTAAGCGAAAAATGGAAATAAAAAAAGTTTTCTACATCAAGGATGGAAAATACTGGTTCATATGGTCCTTACCATATATCTACGGCTTCTTGAATGTACGGTCATGAATTACCATAAACTATATTCGACCAATGCCTATTAGCTGCATATCTTAAGGGAAGTCTTTGTTTTGATTTATTTGCATACTTGCATATTTGCAAGTTCAGCTATGCAAGATATACTTGGTGAAATTGCTCTACCAAATCTCATAACAGTGTCCATACCACCCAGTTCCATCAATATGTGTGATTGGAACTACATACTTTTTTTCTTTTAAATTTAATATTCAGTAATGAAAAAAGGTCCACGCAAAAATATATATGTTAAAAAGGACTTTACACCGGCAAGTGTATCCTTACAAAAAACAATGCTAGACAATGCATTGACTCTCTTTCATGTAAACATAACAAGGGATATGACGTAAACAGTAGCTTGTTTTAAGTTATTCTTGAAATAACCCATCAAATTTCGTT
>NC_091552.1:19095946-19105946 GCF_042767895.1 Penaeus vannamei
AAATTCCAGCCTGAAACTTTACCCATTCTTCTGTCCTTTTCCATCCGTGGGCCGGGTGGTTTCCAATTACATAAAAGCTGACAGCAATTCGGCGTCACCCTTGAGCATCTGAACCCACCTACGAGTAGTTGGCCTTCTCTGACGCTCACCCGGCTGGCTACCTCGACGCAAATTGAAAAAAGTAAACAACACATTTTATTTACATACGAATCGTGTACCCTTCAGTGAAACCGCAGCTGAGTCATTCCGGTCGCCATGACTTATTCGAATCACAATCAAACATTTTTCTCTCGACTATGATATGACCAATTCACAAGTACAATAGCAATATATCATACTTGAATCATATTGAAACATTTCCTCGATATCATTATAATCAATTTATATGTATTGAATGTAACTATATATCATTTGAATCAGATAATTTCATCACGCATAAGGGATTACTGACTACGGTTGAACATGATGAACGGGAAGTTAATGATACAGAAGAAAAATGAACTGTAAATATGTAGCCGAAAACTACTTATACTATTATAACAATCAGTCAAATAGCTTGTTATTAGTGTCGCTGTTATAGAGCTCGCAAATGCTGGTTTGTGTCTGTTGTCGTTATTATCATTATTGTTATTGTCATTCTTTACTACTTTATATCCATATCATCATTCTGCACATTACTTTTATCGTTATTATTATTATTACAGTTGTTATTTACATTATAATCTTTGTCATTATCATTATTAACATCATCATTATCATTATCATTATTATCATCCTCATTATATTATTATTATTATCATCATTATTATTGATATTGATATTACCGCTGTTGTAGTGATCATTACTATCACATCAATTATTAATCATCATCATCATCATCACTTTTACCACAATTTTTGTATAAACATTATTATTATAAATACAACTAGGATTATTACCGACTTGGCTATATAGGCTAGAGTAAAAGTGCTTATAATACGTCTTAACTTTGTCGTCCATTGCCTTCTGGTTTTCATAGATATTATAATATTAATTTCATCTAGCATCAAGGTCATCAGAATAATTATATTTTCATCTTAATTTTTTGCTGTTATTATTGCTATTTGCCATCACCATATCTTTTATCATGACAAATACTCCAGATAATTTTTGTAATCATCATCATCAGTTTTTAGCAATATTATTGTTTATGAAATTATTGTTATCATTACTTTTATATTTATATTGCCATATTATCTGACATTATTTTTGCCTTTTACGTTAAGGCATACTGTAATGCGTGTGTGTGTGCGCGCGCGCGCGCGCGTGTGTGTGTGTGTGTGTGTGTGTGTGTGTGTGTGTGTGTGTGTGTGTGTGTGTGTTTGTGTGTGTGTTTGTGTATGTGTGTGTGTGTATGTGTTTGTGTGTGTGTATGTGTGTATGTGTGTGTGTGTGTGTGTGTGTGTGTGTGTGTGTTTGTGTGTGTGTGTATGTTTGTTGGTTTGTGTTTGTGTGTGTATTTTTGTGTGTGTGTATGAGTGTGTGTGTGTGTATGTTTTTGTGTTTATCCGTGTGCATGTTTGTGTTTGTGTGTGTTTATGTGTTTGTATGTGTGTGTGTGTGTCGCGTGCGTGTGTGTGTGCGTAAACGTAACTATTGATTTCGTGATACAATATTCACACACACACGCACCCAGATGTATATATATATGTATATATATATATATATATATATATATATATATATATATATATATATATATATATATATATATATATATATATATATATATATATATATATATATATATATGCGTGTGTGTGTATGCGTTCGAGTGTGCGTGTGTATATATAATTAATGTGCTTTTACTTTATTTACGTATCACTGAAAGCCCATCTTCATATCCTTGACTTACCTTCATTGTTTACGACTGATTTGCTCCTCCTCGCAGCCCGAGGGTTTACCTTCAACTCGAGAGATTGACTGGCTGCTGTATGAGTAAATATTGACTTGGTGTATACACTTAGATGGAGAACTAAAGCGAAAATTTAGCCAAGGTTCGGTTAAATTAATTATTTGTTTTGTCGTATTTTAGAGGGGGTTGAGACAAGTTGTTGGAGGTCATTTTGTTTGGGTTTTTGAGTTTCATGGACAATGCAAGAGTGGTGTTGCATTCTGGTGATCTGAATGAGGTCTGATTGATTGCCTTGGATTAACGTTAATTATTGTTTTGCATGGTATGAACTTTTTCTTTTCGTCTTCCCTCCCTCTCTCTCTCCCTCCCCCCCCCCTCTCTCTCTCTCTCGCTCTCTCTCTCTCTCTCTCTCTCTCGCTCTCTCTCCCTCACTGACTGACTGACTTTCGAATGCGTCACATCATATTTACTCAGAGCTGATATTTTATTGTTTGCTCGTCTGCTAGTTTCTTTAATTGTTTTAGATGCTTTTAAAATACAATAGTAATCCCTAGATAATCTGAAAAACTAGACTACATTTAATTATATAGCATTTTTATTTAGTTAACATATAACAACGTAAAAACTTTTCAGATAATAGTTTTAAAGCAGAGGAAATTGTAGTGTTTTCTCTACACAACAAAATACTAATATTGTAATCCAGAATATTGTTTTAAATACAAAAGTCTATCCTTGTACATAAAACATATAAGCATGTCAAATTCATATAGTTATATCTAGAAGGTTACAAGTTGGTTCAAATTATTACTGTAATGTTGCATTCTTATGCGTGGTGCTGGTATGAGTTCGCTGGCATGTTTGTGAAAAATTTATTGTAGGTGTATGTAATTTATGCCCTTTTTCATTTCGTTATTGTTCCGTTTTTTTGTTTATTTGTTTGTATATCACTATATTTTATGGTATTATATTGTTATTATAATATATACTTTCTTTCAACAGATCGTAAATAATCAATAAGGTTGTTGTGAAATGTTATGTAATTGCAAACCATTGATCTTACCATTTACAACCATTTCCCACAACCAATGCCGCTACATGTTGTGATTGTTGAGGGAATCGTAGGGAGATATTTTGATCTTCAGTTTTGACCAAAAATAAATGATAATATTAATAAAGATGATAATCCTAGGAATGATAAAAATGGTAATGATAATAATGATAATAGTATCATTATAATTTTATTATTGCTATGATTATTCTTATTTATTAATATCATTGTATTTATTATTAGTTATTGATATCATTGTATTTATTATTTCTTATTAATATCAATGCATTTATAATCATAATGATAATGAAATCATAATAGTAATGAAATTATTATTACTGTTATGATGATTATAAAACAACAACAATAATAATGATGGTAATAATAATAATAATAATAATAATAATAATAATAATAATAATAATAATAATAATAACAATCATAAAAATGATGATTAATGATAATGATAATAATAATCATAACAACAACAACAACAACAACAACATAATAATAATAATAATAACAATAATCAACAAAAAATGAAAAAAATAAAACAAATATCGATAATAAAAAAGTGATAAGAGAGTACTCTGAGCCATCTTCGTTAGTAATTCTTTCGAGCCGGGGAAGCGTCGAACCTTCAGAGAAAAGTAAACCGTTAACTCGGCCAGCGTTGACCCGCCGCTCCGCCCGCTGCCAGGGTCGGGACGGCGGAAGGAGGCAGGGTTATAAAATTTCTCGCGGTGACTCTCTGCCACCGAGTAAGTCTTGGCGTCTCTTATGTCGTTCGGAGACGAGTTGGGAATATAAAGAAGGCAGTTTTTTTTTTCTTTTTTTTTCGTGTGTGTTGCTTTGTGGTAAAATGAGTGGTTTTGGTAGGTAGAGATGAGTGTATGCGGAAATGCAGGGGTGTGAAATCATCAGAGAGAGAGAGAGAGAGAGAGAGAGAGAGAGAGAGAGAGAGAGAGAGAGAGAGAGAGAGAGAGAGAGAGAGAGAGAGAGAGAGAGAGACGGGTGAACAAACACAAAGAGAAAGGGAAGTTAGAAAAGGAGCGAGGAATAAGGATACGGAAAGAAAAAAGTGATAATTGGGGAAGTAAAGATAAACGAGGAAGAGAGGAAGCGAGAAAGAGAGAATGGGAAGCCAACAGTGACAAGAAAAGGAGTAGAATGAAGGAACGAAAACGAGATCCTCCCGATTCCTGTTAATAACATGAGTAAACAAGCAAACTGTGGTCAGGAATAATTGACTCTCTCTCCAGTCTCTCCTCTCTCCCTCCCTCTCTCTCTCTCCTCCTCTCTCTTTCTCTCTTTCTCCTCTTTTTTTTCTCTCTCTCCTCCTCTCTCTCTCCAGTCTCTCCTCTCTCTCTCTCTCTCTCCAGTCTCTCCTCTCTCTCCTCTCTCTCTCTCCCCCCCCCCTCTCTCTCTCTCCTCCCTCTCTTTTTCTCTCTCTCCTCCCTCTCTTTTTCTCTCTCTCCTCTCTCTCTCTTTCTCTCCAGTCTCTCCTCCTCTCTCTTTCTCCTCCTCTCTTTTTCTCTCTCTCTCCTCCTCTCTCTCTCTCTCCAGTCTCTCCTCTCTCTCTCCCCCCCCCCCTCTCTCTCTCTCCTCCTCTCTTTTTCTCTCTCCTCCTCTCTCTTTCTCTGCAGTCTCTCCTCTCTCTCTCTCTCTCTAGTCTCTCCTCTCTCTCTCTCCAGTCTCTCCTCTCTCTCTCCAGTCTCTCCTCTCTCTCTCTCTCCAGTCTCTCCTCTCTCTCTCTCTCTCTCTCTCTCCAGCCTCTCCTCTCTCTCCAGTCTCTCTTCTCTCTCTCTTTCTCTCCAGTCTTTCCTCTCTCTCTCTCCTCCTCTCTCTTTCTCTCTCTACCTCTCTCCTCTCTTTCTCTCTCTCTCTCTCTCCAGTCTCTCCTCTCTCTTTCTCTCTTTCTCTCTCTCTCTCTCCAGTCTCTCCTCTTTCTCTACACAATGCTGCACTGCACATGTTATATGCCCATGCGTGTTGCTTTAGAAAATGAAAATATGAATTAGAACAGAAAGGGTACACATATCTGTCAGTGCCTTTTAGAAAGAGCTCCATTATTATAAACAAGAAGGGAGATAATCATAATAAAAATAGGGAAAAGGGCCATTAGATTTTGTTGACTTCCCACTCTCCTTGTTTACGTTTAGTCAAAAAAAAAAAAAAAAAAAAAAAACGAAGAGGAAATCCCTTTTGTTCCTTCCTTTGTTCTCCCGCGTCTCTGCTGCTTCACTCCCTCTCTTTGACTTTCTCTCCATTCCTTCATCTCTCTTCTCAATCCATCATCTCTTCTTCCCCTCCTTTCTGTCGCGTCCAATGTCTTCTTTTTTTTCGTCTTCTTCCCCTAATTTCTAAAGTGCCTAAGTCTGGCCTAAGAATGAACCTATTGTCCTGCGATCAAGGCCACCTTTATTAACGTATGAAAAACGCAGCGTTGTCCCCGCCCACTTGGGTTAGGAAATGGTCGTTTACGAAGAAACTGCTAATTACCCAATCATTCGAGACTACAACGACGCCGTGTCACTGCTAGAGGGAGAGCGGCAAAGTAAGCTCGAGGATAGAACTAAGGGGAAAAAGCTGAATACAATTACAAATGTAAAACAGAAGACAGAAAAGATGTAAGTGTGATGGAAGAAATCACAACAATGCCCGAACAGTTTTACAACCATTTTTTTTTATATTAACAAATTATATAGTTAACAATATTAAAGGAAAACAGAAGAGTGATTGAGAAATATTTATTGTATAACCCTTTCTGCTTCGAATACCTTAAAGTTCTAGCAAATGACGACGTATAATTAAGAAGAAAAAACAGATAACGAACAAACAGGATATGTATCAGACGTCTAAAACTGTTGTAACACTACTTGAAAGAACCAGGATTCCTGTAGACCACATCAAGGAAGTAGATGAATTTCCAACAAAACTATGACATTAATTCTCACCCGTTTTAACTACGAAGTGCTTGTTAACTAGTGTAATTCAATAGTTATATTACTTCACAAGAGAGGAGCCCAAAGGGAACTTGGTAACTACCTTCCCATTTTTACTGTCTAATTAAAAGACTATGGCGCGAACCCTACTTTTCGTGAACTTTTTAGTAGACCTTAATTTTCCTTAACTTTTTGTAGAGTATACTACTTTATCTAATGACATTGTGAGTCGAAAGAAAAAGTTCGGAAGCTAAATAATTCTAGAGGCTAGGTTTTCAAGTGAGTCTAAGCTTCTTTCTATAAAGTTATATTTCTTTGATACAATAAAATATTTATTGCTAGTTTTTATTCTACGGAGACTTTGCACTCTACTGAATATACTTTGCGTTATGTTAAATATATCTATTAATTTCATATCGATAAACATAAAATATGAATGTTTTTTCAACTATTGCTTGTGTTTACATCCGGGAACTTTTTCGGTGCACGGTAACTTGTGTTGTTTTCCAGGGTCAGTCAACGTACATTTCAAATAAATGCTGGTCTTCGTTACATTACAAGCCATTTTGCATTCATAATTATTTCTGACTCTAGGGGTGCATAGGTAATTCCACGTTTTAATTATGCCTGGGAGATCTGTTTACATACATCTGAAAAAATGAATGGAATTATCACAGGCAAATGAGCTTGTATTTTGAGTTATAATGAAATGATGATTAAATTGTCAAAAGACAATTTAATACTCGCCCAGTGACTCGTAATGTCCATAATGTGAAGTGAGGAAAGGGAATCAAAGGATCGCCTGAGTGTATAAATATCTACCTCTGTCGATCTGTCTGTCTATTTATCCCTGTCTAATATATTATATACATACATACATACATGCATATAGATTCCTTTATAATGCAAGGGTATATAAATAATTTTGTGTCAAATACATATAAATCCCTCAAGTCACAATATTATTCGCATGTATTCATAATGTTTTCTATTATGTCACACTTTTCTTGGTTGTTGGACGCGTTTTCAACCGCCATCCCCCCCCCCCCCCTCAAGCTGTCCTTTCCCTGGTAAATGAACTGGTAATAATACATTCCCTTTTTATATCTTTAAACTATATATTTCCTAGACAGTCTAAGAAATAAAGGTATCTTTTTTCTTTAATCTGTATTTCTTTTTAAAATTTAGGTTTTATATATCTTATATATATATATATATATATATATATATATATATATATATATATATATATATATATATATATATATGCATAAACCCCAATATTTGAGACTGCCATCAACATGTTTTATGCACGCTTAAAATGATAGGAAAGGTAAAATGGTTCGTAGTTTTCTTTCCTTGTACTCAAAAATAATCTATATCCTATTTACACACCACAAATAAACATCGGCTCATTTCGCTCCCTTGCACACTTGCGACACTCCAAATTACACCATAAAGACAAATGCACCTTTTTGGCACAAAATTCTATTTACGCCGCTCCTGTGAGGCGAGATCGGAGGTATTATTGGATCAGTTAACTTAATGTAATTTATCCAGCCTATTTCATTAATGTACTCACATTAAAAATGCATTAGATATATTCAGTATATATTAAAAGGCCTCATTTTGAAATGAATTTCCTTCACATTTTCTCTTGAACCCAAGCCTCAAGCCACACACACTACCCGCACCGACAGTGTCAAATATTCAGTCCTCTCATTGTCCCTTCAGACCCCAATCCTCAAAACCACTTCCTTCTACTTTAAACCTTCACACCGGCCTCTTGCTTATTAATCTCTCTTTTTATTATTGCTCTTTCCCTTCTCCCTCTTCTTCCCACGCGTAAGACCCAGCATGTCCTGTCTGACGGAACTTCTGTCTTCTGATATCCTACTGTCTGTACTTAATTCTTCAGACAGAACTTTTCCTGAAAGGCTTTCATTTTGCCTGCTATTACTGAAAACGACAACACACTTCTTCACCATATCAAAGATACCTACGAACTGTAGAAAAATACTTAGTAAATGGTCTACATGAATCACATTTAAGGTACTTCGATTCACCAGATTACACACAATAATCCAATATATTTAAAATTTAGACAATCGAAAATTTACATCCACAATACACAAATATCTTGCGATACACCTCGCGTAAAATCTCCGTTTCAACAAAACCTTTTGAAATCCTACGTAAAGGCACACAAAATATTAAACTCATAATTTGAAATACTCTATTACAATCTAGGACATTGCAAAGCATCATGGACAGCCTCAGCTCATCAATCAATACAAGGACTACTAGACAATCGCCTACCTGGGATTACAACGCACATTTTAAAATCTAAATTAACATGGAGTTCCATATACACAAACATGCGCGCGAACTCACCATCATGTACAGGATCGAAAACCTATTATACACACGCACACGCACGCACCCTACGCGACAGGACATCAAAGAAGCAGTTAAACCTTCACAACCTATTTCAGCAACCACAAAAATGGTTTCAAAAGCTCAAACAACTTTCCTCGCCATCTAATTCATCTACGCACACAACAACCAACCGCAAGCGTGCGCGCTCACACACACACACACACACACACACACACACACACACACACACACACACACACACACACACACACACACACACACACACACACACACACACACACACTTACACAAACTCATACACATTCGAAAATGTGAGAAGAGACTATTTTACAAAGCAAAGCGAAGTGAGATCGATAGGCCGCTCCCCCCATCCCGAGCAATCGACAAGAAGATAAAGAGAAAAGATTAAAGTCGAAACAGCGGTTCCGACTTTCCTTCTGATGGTCCCGACTCTCTCGCTGCCTTCGTAAATGTGGCACCAGTGGAGTGTATGAAATTTTTGAGAGCCTTATAAATATACGAGAAATATATGACAGTATTCTCTTGTTGTGAATATTTTGTTGCTATCGTTGCATCATGCTATCAGTTAGCCATTTTTGTCATGAAAACAGGAACTGGTTATAAATGATTGTGCAGTCGTTAGGGGAATAAGAGTCACAGCAGAAAATGTCTGAATAACGCAAGGGATTAATTAGACATGTCTTCAACAGGCGCATTATTTTCAGGATAAGGTCTTCTGTGGAACGCATTTCCTCGGTCGGATTAAACAGAGGAAACCTAAATTAATTTAATTTTAGTGAAAAAATATGTCCTCTGTTTCTACAAACGATTGAACATCCTACTGCTTCAGCTAAAATCCTTCGTGTACAAGTACAGTACGTAATCTAAATGTTACAAATAACGTACGTGATCCGTGAGAAATGAAATAAATAAACAATAGCGCTATTGGGATTTTCATAATAAACAAAAAGTTCAAGAAACCAAAGATCACTTAAAACACACATTAACAGAAAGTACCTTTACGAATCTTAGAAATATTTGTGGGAACCTTCCTACCATTTGGACTTTTTTAAGATTAAATGTACGCACACAAAGACAAAGGCGTGGTTTGCTTTCCTGATGAATGATTGATATAAACGGCAATAATTTAATAAACTATTTCTGCATGTTTAACTGTAACTAGCGAGGAAGGGAGAGGGAGGATAGTTTGAAATAGCGATGGTTCCGATATCGTTACCTTGGCTTTGAACGAGAAGTACTATTACAAATGTATGGTCATTAATGCTATACAAAAGTACATCCAAAGTGATTCACCTGACTTAAACATTGAACTTTAAACAGAAAAGAAGAAGAAGAAGAACAAGAACAAGGAGAAGAAGAAGAAGAAGAAGACGAAGAAAAAAGAAGAAGAAGAAGACGAAGAAAAAAGAAGAAGAAGAAGAAAAAAAAGAAAAAGAATAGAAGAAGAAGAAACAGAAGAAAAGAAGAAGAAAATGGAGAAAATGACCAGCATTTCGCGGCTAAAACGTTTTCGTCAAAGGGTTACTGACCTACTTAGCCATTTCCGTCACGTACCTGGCCATTACACGCGACCGCTGAGGCGAAGATAACAGCAAGGTCGGTGAACTCGGATGCAGATGCGGCGGCCATATTTGTTTACATATGAAGTGCAGACTCGAAAAGATTCTTTTGAGGGATTTTACTGACCGTCGT
>NC_091552.1:19130946-19133446 GCF_042767895.1 Penaeus vannamei
AGAAGGAAGAAGTAAAAGAGGGAAGGGAAGAGAATAGCGGTAGAGGAGGAAGAAGCACCGCGGCTGATGGTGAAATATATAGACGTGCATATGCAAAGAGCGCGAGAGTAAAGCTGAATACACGAGAGCACCGGAAGCCGGGGAAGGAAGAAAACGCGCAAGAAAGACAAAGACAAGAAAGCATACAAGAAACACCGACTCTCAGGAACCAAGATGAACCTACCCCACGTGCAGACTCCAAAGCGCTGAAAGTTATGAAAAGACGCGTATAAACTGAAAAAAAAGTTATATATAAAAAAAATCCATGAAAGGAAGATGTGCACAAAGGAGTCAACAACAAAAAAAGAAGCACGAAGGAAGCGACAGAGGAATGTGTAATGTAAGGTTTGATATTTACGTTTGAAAGTGGTGGAGGTGCGGGTCGGCAGGGAGTATGCTTATAAAGAGACATATATTGCATACGTCGTGCATGTGAGCAAAAATACAGACATACACTACCCGCTGTGGAGGAACTGACCAGCTCCAGATATCCTGAATCCCTTTTATACTCAAGGATTTATGATATCTGGGACAGGGTAGTAACATGCAGATGGATACGCAAGCACACACACACATGCACACATACTCTCTCTCTCTCTCTCAAACACTGACACATACATATACACACAAACTAACACCATAAACACACACTTTAAAAATGATAGGAAAAGTTGGCTTCAAAGCAGAGATATACAGTCAGAATAACTCAAAGCCAAACGGGTTACAGTCATGAAAAAAATACATGTTATATAAAGCGTTAATATTTTGCCGATACTTGTAGGCAATTCACGCAAAAGTACACGCATGGATGCACGCAAACTCCTCACACTGATATACATGTACATGGGAAAGAAAGAAGAAAGTTTTTCCCAATGTACATTTGGCTATTTTGTTGCAAAAGACTCACAAAAAAAAACTTTCTTACAATGGACTCGCAGCAGCAGGAGGTTGCATATGCAAGAGAAGCTCACATGCAGCTGAACTGGAAATGTAAGAAAGATGAATGCATGATAGTAGGAATACGTGCAATAGTAATGGTTGCTGAATTTCTTCCTAGCAAGGGGTGTTCCGTCATATTAAAAACCGACCCTTGACGACCCTACATATAAAGTAACTCTTGGTTTTACAGATTTACATGTAGTATTAGTGTTCATTGGCCTTACCAAGCGTGGCGTTCTGAACAAGTGTACGCACGAAACAAATACATATGCAAGCAAGGAGAGAAATAATGCAGAACAGAAGAAGGAAGAGGGAGGAGAATTTGCATAGTGGAGGAAGTAGGAAGGGAACGGAGTAATTGGGAGAAAAGAAAAGGAAAAGAAAAAGAAACACGAGAGTTTGGTAAACAAAATGGGAGAATAGAAACATGTATGAGAAAGCGAAAAAGAATGAATAATATGAAGATACGAGAATACAGAGAGATGAAAAAGGGGAAAAGGAAAACGAGAGAGGATCAAGTAAGGGAGGAGAAAAGGTAAAGAAAACTATAATTGAATATGAGACAGTAAAATGTATACATAAAATGAATTACACGAAAGGGCCTGAGAAACGTGAACAAAAGACCCCGTGGCACTCGACATAAAGGGACAAGCCACGGCACTCTGACCCCCTATTGTAGCCAGAATATGGCACACCTCAGGCACGCAGGAAAAACAATTTCACGCGACGGTATCTCCTGTTGCCGTGACCTCTACAAGGCAACTGAAAGCCATGCATAACTATTTCTTTGATTTTTTTTTTTTGGGGGGGGGGGCGAGGACTCTTCTCTTGAATGTTAGAACTCCTGAAATCGGATTCTTACGGAGGGGGTCCTCAGGGATGCATCGCCTCTCCCTCTCTGCCTATTTCTTTCTCGTTCTCCTTCTGTTTATTGGTCTTATTCTTTCTCTCTGGCTCCATCGGTCTATTTGTCTCCCTTTCTCTCTATTTTTCTCAGTCTGTCTGTCTCTCTCTCGCTGAATACATCGGTCTAACTCTCTCTGTTTCTTTCATTCTCTCTCCCTCTCTATCTATTTCTCTGACTCACTCACTTTTCCTCTCTCTCTCTGAGTATATATCTCTCTCTCTCCGTTTCTCTCTTTCATTCTCTCTCTCTCTCTCTCTCGGTCTGCCTTGCATTCTTTGAAGCTAAGTCATTATGGAAGTTCCGGCTCATATATTTATTAATTGAGAGAGATCAGTATCATTAATCCAATTAACAGTTGCCGACCTCCGGTTAAAGCTGACCATACTTAATTGTTAATCGCATAATTCTACTTTGATCTGCCCGGTTCAGTGATCACATTTGTTGCTTTATTGGCGATATTGATAATGACGATGAGAGTGAGTGATGTGAAAAAAGATTTTGATTGTGTTGTTGATGTTGATATTTATAATAATGATACAACGACGAATATCAATAATAATGATATTGACGATAGCAACAATAATATTAATGAATTCCTTAAAAATATTGGTGGTA
>NC_091552.1:19138446-19143446 GCF_042767895.1 Penaeus vannamei
CGTTTGATAGATATATTCGAAACCGGTCAAATACATATTATATATATATATATATATATATATATATATATATATATATATATATATATATATATAAATGTATATAAATATATATATATATATACACACAAATATATATACATATAATATATATCTTTATACATATGCATATATATATATATATATATATATATATATATATATATATATATATATATATATATATATATATATATATACACAAATATATATACATATAATATATATCTTTATACATATGCATATATATATATATATATATATATATATATATATATATATATACATATGTATATATATATATATATATATATATTTATATATATATATATATATATATATATATATATATATATATATATTCATATATAAACATATATATATATATATATATATATATATATATATATATATATATATATATATATATATATATATATATGTATATGTATATATATATGTATATAGTACACACACATAAATCTATATATTCACACATACATATGCGCATATAAATACATAGGCTTATAGTCTATTCTTAAATGACTTAAGACTCTTGCGACCCTGTCTTACATTTGAGACAGAAGTTGAGAATATGCTTTGCTTCAGCAAAGGCCATCTTCACAGCTTTATCGATATTTGTTTTTGTTTTTCTAATGTAATAATTGATTTGCGCATGTGTTGTGCCAGCACAATAGAGTATTTCGCCAAAGAAAACACATGTTTACAAACATTTTTATATATTAATGAATATGTAATTAATAAATAAGCGTAGATCAATGATGTAAACACAACCCACCAATTTTTTATCTCAGACACACCTGAGACTGTATCAAATTTTAGTCTCGGAATTGTCTGAGAACTTTCGTGGATACCGTCCCTGGGTCATAAAGGCCCTCGTCGGAATGAAGGACGAGAGACAGGAGCTGAGGTGTGTGTGTATGTGTGTTTGCGTTTGAGTGTGTTTGTGCTTATGTGTTTATGTTTGTGTTTGTGTGTGTGTTTATGTGTGTTTGTGCTTATGTGTTTATGTTTGTGTGTGTGTGTGTGTTTGTGTTTATGTGTGTGTTTGTGCTTATGTGTGTGTTTGTATTTTTTTGTGTGTGTTTGTGCTTATGTGTTTATGTTTGTGTGTGTGTGTGCATTCTGCCGTCATTGTCATACATATATATACACATATGTGTGTGTGTGTGCGCGCGCGCGCGCGTGTGTGTGTGTGTGTGTGTGTGTGTGTGTGTGTGTGTGTGTGTGTGTGTGTGTGTGTGTGTGTGTGTGTGTGTGTGTGTGTGTGTGTGCGTGTGCGTGTACGTGCGTGCGTGTGTGAGTGCGTGTGCGTGTACGTGCGTGCGTGTGTGAGTGCGTGTGCGTGTACGTGCGTGCGTGTATGCATTCTGCCATCGTTGACATCACGAAGGCTGGCTAAGCAATGACCTTTGTGAGACAGCGATGGGTGTTAAAAAAAATTGCACAATGTTTGCACTCGTGGGTTTCCCTTTGCACAGTGAGGCGTGTGAGATTACCGTTACTACAGTAATTCTTGCCTCTGCTGAAGAAGAGGTAAAACAGAAGCTTACAATGAGATTACGAAGCCGACGATGGTCTACCAGATGAGATTAAGCAAGTGCTTTCAGGATGCTGGTGCATATTTACGAAGAAATAAAAGAGAATTATCATCCTTGGAATAATATTGGTGTTAATTTGAACGTATGCTTCGACTTATTATTATGACTAATTATTCTTCGTTAAAGCATCAAAGGTACTGTACTGCATTTACTGGAATATTCGTACTAATCAAAGACCTCTATTTGACTTCTGTACAAAGTATAGATTAAGCACATTTCCATGTACGCACGTTAATATATTCACATTAGAATAAGTACATGGCAGGCACATAGACTGTCCTTTTGAGGAAGCCTACAGATCAAGTGAATAATTTAAAAAATTATAATATGCATTCCTCGGTTGCATTAACTTTGCATATTGTGATATCCGAGGAAATTTATGCCTATTGGCCTGTAAGCCATATGTTCTTAATTTGAATAAATGGAAATAGGAAGTTATTCTTATTGATGGCTGAATTACAAATATAATTCAGATATGATAGTAAAATGGTTACGTAGCTTTAAAATAAGAAAAAGATAAATAAAAATAATCGACCTTAAGTTTTAGTAATTGGCGGAACTAAAATAACAATACAATACAATTACAATTATAATATACTGTCTAAAAAACACTAAAAAGTGTCTCTGATGCCGAGGAATATGTCATGACTATATAAAATAATTCTGAAAAATGCTGAGACATATATAGGTTTTAGGCTCTGAGAAAATAAATACGACAATTAATGATTATCGAGGAAGGTAAATTGTTCTTCTATCTAATACACAATAAACTTAATCAGACTGTAACATATAGATCTAAGTTACAGTACGGAAGTCTTCCAATCAGAGGGAAATCATAATCAGAACTCCTAGAACACAATCATGTATCAAGCTAAAAATGTTTCCTTTCTTACTTTCATAATGACACTTCAAGCCAGAGACATAGAACAGTTTCTGATTTCGGGTTTTTACAGCCAGTAACACTATGTCCTCGCAGGTTCCCTCCAGTAAAGTTCGCTCTACCTCGTAATGGAACATGTTATTGGTTTTCTTTTGTCTACTTCACGAATGTCAAAGATCTATGATTCCTGCATAATTCGATATCGAAATGATTGTATAACTATAAATTTCTGTATTAATTTACTCCCTTGTGGAAACTTATGTTCCATGGAGCAAATATGACTGATACTGACTTGCTTTAGAAATAACGTGACAAGGAATACCCGAATACAACACTAATATTCGTAGTTTTCGTTTTCTCGAGTTTTCATTTTCCTTCCCAGCTCTTCAGAATGTTCCGTGATGCAGCACACGTTCCCTGGTCCCAAACCTGATTAAACTTAATCTGACATATTCTGTACGATCCTACCCTACTCCATCTATCGTATCCTGTCCTATACTATCCTATCTAATGCTCTAGGTTGCCAATAAGCCTTATAACCCCAATATTTCAGAGAAAGTTACAGGTATCGTTGACCACCTGTTGAACGTTCTACAGAGATAATACTTTGAAAATAGAGCAAGAAATTTATCTTTTCCATAATACCTAATTTACGGATTTTTTTTTTTTTATACCAACGAGAGGCAATCGTATAAAAGCTTTCATTATGCTGTTGGTTGTATCGATAGTGTAATCTCTCTCTCTCTCCTTGTCTTTATGAAATTACACACACACACACACACACATACACACACACATATAAATGTATGTGTATATATATATGCAGATATATGTACATATTTTTCTTTTTTTTCTAAAAAAGGATTTAACAAAAGGTAGACTGCCGGAATCTCAAAACTATTCTAAAAAGCGATGAAAAAACCCAAGCCCAATCGCCTCCGATTCCGTGCACTCCATCAGGCTTTGCCAAAGTTCTCGCGTCAAGAAATCCCCACATTTGGCCCGGCCGAGCGAGTGGCACTGGCACGGCCCTCCGAGGCGGCACGGGGATCCCTAGAGTAAGAGGATTAGCGTGGGTGCCTTCCCCCTGCGGCACTGAGGGGGGTGGGGGTGGGGGCTCTTAGGCCGTTTCAAGTGCTTCCTCGGATAATTTTCTCTTCAATTACTTTAGCGTCTGTAGCGATCGACGGCAAGTGCGAGTCACGGCCCTTTAAAAGCCCTTCCGCCCGGGCTTTATTAGGCCGGGTACTGCCTCCGTCGGAATGTTTTCAGCGCGTAACGGGGAATTCGATATCCCTTCCCCCCCCTCCCCCCTCCTCCCCTCCGGCCCTCGTTTTCTTTTACTTAGGCCGTTCCTCTCTCTCTCTATTTTCCCCCCGTTTTCTTCTTCCTCATCTCCTTCTCGTCCTATTCTTCCCTTTTTCCTCTATTTTCCCTTCCCTCTTTTTCACCATTTCTTTTTACTGACCATGGAATCCCGGCGCCCAGCGAGGCTTTGGCATTCATCATCGGCTTAGCGTTATTTCTCAATCCTCTTACGATATCTTCTTCGTGCCGAGTAGAACGTAGCTGGGAGTTTGCACGTTGTGATTTCCTTGGCTTAAGGACAGAATTGGTATTGCACGATTTTCCGAAGTCCTTATATATATATATATATATATATATATATATATATATATATATATATATATATATACTTATTTATATTAATATATGTATGTATATATTTGTGTATACATACATATACATAAAGTATATATTCATATCTATTTTTCTGTTTAGGCCAATCTGTCTCTATAAACACGATATTCGTGCGTGTGTGTGCATCCTTACACATATATTTATACACACAAACACACACACACACACATATATATATGTATGCATATGTGTTAATTTTTTGTGTGTAAAGTATATATATACATATATTATGCATTTAAAATCCCGTATGGAAATACTGAATACTGGTAAGCAATGGCCAACCTGTTCATTGAAACCTAAAAAAGTAAAAACATAACCTTTTCGCAACTATCAAACGAAAAGAAAATCACTCGCCAGCGTCCAGTGAACACAATTTGCGGGAAGAGGCGGGCGCCGGGGAGGCCACTTCGGGAGAGGGAAAATGTCGCAGAATGTTCAGCGCCCACTCAGTTCTAGGACGCTGTCAAAACTCTCAAGAATATTGTTATTATGTGAAACAGTTTTTTTGAAATTTGGTGACTTACATGTCGAAAAAATGTCATAAAGGGGTTGAAAATGTTTAAACTTTAAGAAAGATCTGACAACATTTCTCAAGGCTACGTTAAATGTGAAGAGCGGAAAAGCATATATGGATGTCGTTTCGTATTTTCCTCACGGTAACACTGCATAAAATGTCTTTAGATTGATCGCAAAGTCACGACCAATCATTTAAAAATATAGGTCTATTAATGATTTTAATCATGATACCCGAATACGGA
>NC_091552.1:19148446-19150946 GCF_042767895.1 Penaeus vannamei
GGGGGGGCAAAAAGGAAGGCCTTTCAGAGAATTTGCATCTCAACTTCTTTAAAAGCTCAAACTTGGCTCTAATATGGTTTGTCTTTGAGAGAAACATGAGACGTTTTAATGAAATTACTCTAGGCTTCAGCTCTGTAAAAGGATAAATTCATGTGTTCATATGGACACATTTCTAGAGATTAGTAAGCTCTTAGGTACTACAAGTGAAAAGAAAATACGATTATACGAAAAGGAATATGTTTGTTAGAATTTACAATTGCCATCTCTTTGAGCTTTTAAAAAATGCCAAGCATTAGTTTTGCATTAGTTTTTCATTATATCTAGTCAGCTGTAAACTAGAAGGCAGTCAAAGAGCTCATATATTACCCATGACATAAAAAAATAATCTACCTGTTTGTCTATTCGTGTGAGTGTACGTTTTTTTATGTATATATATACATGTATGCATACATATATACATGATATAAATGCATGTGTGTGTCTATGCCTGTGTGTATGTGTGTGTGTGTATATATATATATATATATATATATATATATATATATATATATATATATATATATATAAAATATATATATATATATATATATATATATATATATATATATATATATATATATATATATTATGTTGTATATTGATGTAACGCATGCTTGTTCGTCACCGGTTGTCACATGCTAACATACCTCGCTCCGAGGAGCAGCCGCACTCCAACATACTATTCAATAAAGAATATTTTAAACGCTAAACTCACCATACTCTTGTAGGGCCCATCATTCGTGCTCTGACATTGTGTGTGTGTGTTTGTATGCGCGTGAGTGTGTGTGTGTGTGTGTGTGTGTGTGTGTGTGTGTGTGTGTGTGTGTGTGTGTGTGTGTGTGTGTGTGTGTGTGTGCGCGCGCGCGCGTGCGTGGAAGCAAAAATGTATTTCCTACTGTCAGCACAATAATTTCCACGAGGATTCACAATGCTGAGGAAGCCTTTGATATCACCGAGGATCCATGCGCTGATCCGAATCACCTCTAAGATCTCATCAGCGCGTCCTTAGACCACCCAGTCAATTTTACAATTTTTTAAAGATCTTTCGAGGTTATCTTACTGACAAGCTTGATTTTTCCCCCGAAATAGTAGATGGCCCTGACGGATCTACACTCCTACAGAAATTAGACTATCCAATTTTTCTTCCAATTGGCCTAAACAATTTTGACGAATTTTGAAGTAAATCTCTTTATCCAATTCTTATATAGCTTTCAACATACATAGTCTCTTATATACCTATAATCTATATAATTAGCTGAGAGTGATTATGAATGGCAGTTCGTCTTGTCTCCGGTTACAGCCATTAATTTTGACCATTGTATCCGATACCTGTGTATTCCCTGTTGTGGGACTGGCTGTAATGCAGTGCTTTCGCGCTTTAGGAAACGTCATATTCGCATTGGAACTAATTTCAGTTGAACGGGAACGAATGTTTACATACTAAAGCTCACACGCTCGTGGATACATGACAGGGCATTATATACTGAAGTTTTTGATATAGGGCATTAGGTGTACAAGGTGCTATCGCGAGAACCATATAGTTTCTGGATTTCAAAACCTATGATAAGCAAATGTAACTATTTCGCGGGAAAACAAATTACGGACGTCAAATTCCTCTTGCAACATCGAGAACCATTTTCCCAAAGATTCATAAATTGAATTCCTCATGCGGCAGCTCTAGACCGGAGTCCGTATCTGCACGCAAATGTATTTTCAAAAACAAGCTCTTTCTCTCTCTTGCTTTTTCACTTTTTCGCTCTCTCTCTATTTCGCTATTTCTCTCTTTCACTCTTTCGCTCTTGGCTCTTTCACTTTTTTTTCTATTTCGATCTTTCGCTCTCTCTCTATCCCTCGGTTGGAAAGTCCAGTGATAAATACAAACGCCTAAAGGCACCAGTCCCTAATTTAAGGAAAGTTTATCGAATAGAGATAAAGATGTATTTATGAGAAGGGAAATAAAGCTGTAGGATTTATGTAGAAATAAATAAATATTAAATTTTGAGTATTCTAGAGTTTATATCAGTTGTGTACGACTGTAAATATGATGCTATCAATGAAAGATGGAATAATGCACTAACGCACTGATATGATGAGTACTTAACCTCTCCGATCGGGATTCGATCCTTCGTCGCCGTTGCAGGCAGGTATCTACGAGACGGGGACTACCACTCGAACACGACCCACTAAAAGGAGTGTGCAACTAGGAGTTATCTCGCATCCATAGACATTACCTACCTGCGTATACATGAGTAAGGTTAGATAAGTTTTACACACACTCCCCGTGGGCACTCAGTAGATATAGCATTTTCAAATCCCAAATCAGAAAACCTGAGGCATATTTTATGAAAGATGGAATAATGCACTAACGCATTGATATGATGAGATTCGATCCCTCGTCGCCAGGTATCTGCAAGGTAAAAAGTCACAAGATTAACATTTAACTAAATTAAGTTCTTACAAC
>NC_091552.1:19193446-19200946 GCF_042767895.1 Penaeus vannamei
ATAAATACATAGAGAAATAGATGTATAGGTAGACATATAAGTAGATAAGTGGTGGGTGGAGAGGTACTGGGACATGGATAAATGAATAAATTGATAAATAGAGACACGGGTAGATTGATTGATAGACTGATAAACAGAACGACATATAGCCTCCTTATGTGCGTGCGTGTCATAACAAGCGCGTGTGCATGTCTGTAACTTTTTTCTTATCTAAACGCCCAATTAGTTCTCGATAATTACCGAAGACTAAGTGTAATGACCTTTGCTGCGACACTCCAAGAGAGTGGAGTGAACATTTACAAAACTTTTCCCGTATTTTTCAGTTGGAAGTAATTAACTGAGTAATAATGATAAATATCATCACCAAAATAACAGTTTTAATAAAAATAATAATAACTATAACAAAAACGATAACAAATCAGCAATAATAATGGAAATAGTAACAGTAATTATTATCATCTTTATATCTGTTGTTATTTTAGTCACCTCCGTTGGTTCTCACTGGCATATGAAATCAGCTGAATTGGATTACGAACTGAATGAGCTGTGTTGCGAGCTTCCTTCCGCATCGGCGGCCATAAACCGCTTCACTCTCAGAGTAATTGGAACCAGCTCTGTTACTGCCACCATTGGCGTTCACAGTCTGCTCTGGGTCTTTTTCTATTATTTTCTATTGAACGCCAGTTATCAATTTATGAACGTAGTTAATTGGAACGCCTAGATTTTTTTTCTATTTTTTTTTGGGATGGCATTCTTGTATGGATGTTGTATCGAGTATACTGTGGAAATATGCTAATGCGAAATCATTGTTTTCCTGCAGACGAAAGTCCATGATAGGAAAATTTCTTGCTCATGACATGACGAATACCACATGATGCAACTGCAAGACCAAGCTATGTCCATGTAACTTCCCATGCCCATTCAAATACACCTCAAAAACAGTATTGAAGAATTGACGGTTTAACGAACGAAAATGCAAAATGACCTTCCCATCCTTTGCCCTGAATGAACGCAAGTTGCAACTCACTGGAGACTTCAAGCCCTTTATCAAACGAGGCTCTTAAACAGCTGTTCTGGTGTGCGCTTGGTGTCGACACGTAATGACCTCGCATTATGTAGAGTCGGGGGAACCCTTCTCTCCCAGCCCTCGTAAATAGAAACAAAGACAGTTCTTCGGTAGTAAGTGACCTGAACGATGAACCACTGGCACACCATTACCATCGCTTACCAGGCCTGCCAGTAAATATCGGAGATTTATTGTCCTGTGCTGTTAGTGACAATAAAAGGGCATTCATACATTAAAACTTTCTGCTTCGCCATCAGACTTCAAGAGGATGGTATATAGGTTATTAAATCCAGAATTAACCATTAACAAAGTGTCAACCGGAATTATGATAACGACATGCGCTTTGTACATTTATCGACACTTAGGCGGCGGAAAGAGATACAGAAAGGGGATATGAGCGAACTGAACTACCAATATATAGCGGTGTTGTCTCTTTTGTCAAAATACATATTGTTTGCTTTTATCCCTCATTACTGGATGGGTTTAGTACGTTTACATATGCAAGCGTACATTTCCGTATGGAGGGAGTTTACTTTAAGGGTCACTTTCACATAACTTTCACTTAAACATACAAAGGGCAGCCAGAAACAGTAATGTAATTGCCTCCTTTGCGACAGCTTGGTCAGGTGAGAGAGCTCTCGTCATCTCTCTCTCTCTCTCTCTCTCTCTCTCTCTCTCTCTCTCTCTCTCTCTCTCTCTCTCTCTCTCTCTATATATATATATATATATATATATATATATATATACACACACACACACACACAAACACATATACATGCATATACATACATGCATATACATACGTGCACACACACACACACACACACACACACGCACACGCACACGCACAAGCGCATGCACACACACACGCGCACGCACACTCACATATATATACATATTTATGTATGTATATATATACACATATATGTGTGTGTGTATATATATATATATATATATATATATATATGTATATATATATACAAGAACATTTGTATATATGAATATACACAGATATTATATGTATGTATGCATGTATGTATGTATGTATCTATCTATCTATATAAATATATACATATGTATATATACATATGTATCTATGTATATGTATATCTAAAAATCTATATATGTGTATCTATATATATATATACATATATATGTATATGTATATACATATATATAAATATACATATATATATATATATATATATATATATATATATATATATATGCACACACACACATATATGCCTATATACATATGTATGCATGTATGTATATATATATATATATATATATATATATATATATATATATGTATCTATGTATATGTATCTATGTATATGTATATCTATATATTTGTATATGTGCTTTTATATATATATACATATATATGTATATATAGATACACATATATATAAATATACATATATATATGGATATACAATAGATACATATATACATAATATATATATAATACACACACACGCACATGCATACATGTGTGTGTGTATATATATATATATATATATATATATACATACACACACACACAGACATATATATATATATATATATATATATATATATATATATATATATATATATATGTATATATATGTATGTATATATATATATATTATATATATAGATAGATAGCTAGATAGCTAGATATAGATATAGATATAAATATACATACATACATACATACATACATACATATATATATATATATATATATATATATATATATATATATATATACGTACACACACGTATATACATATAACATATACATTGTAGCGTCGTCATCTGGTCGTGTGTACCCGACGCGCTAATAATATAATAGTCTCCGTTGAACCTGAAAGGTACCTGTGGCTTCGCGTTTTCAACACCATTTTCGACTGATTATCATCATATATATTTATTGATCATTCTATCACATTAGGTGAATCCATTCATTACCATTTTTATTCATTTAGTTTAATTTTCATTATCCATTTATCTCTGCTCAATAGTTTGTGTTCGTGTGTATGCTCATACCTAATATATAGATAATGTTCATGTGTATACGTATCTTTTTTTTATTATAAATAGAATTTAGTAGCTGTGCAGGTAATTATCTTTATATTTAAAAAGGAGGACTGGCTGGACTGCTATGGGTTTATCATACTTAAAAGCCGCTTAACAATTTATTAATTAATTGTATTTCACATATTACTCGTGCCATAAGAAAATGTTCGATGACTGTTCCTTTCGTGCTGGCACCAAAGCCACCATAAAATATGGAGAATAAGTAAAATAAAATACTAAAAACAAAATCAGTAAAATGTGGCAATTATAAGTACCTTATAAAACATCTTAGCTAATTGAGAGAGAGAGAGAGAAAAAATATATATATATATATTGAGAAACAAAACTAAGCGTAAATAAAATAGTTACCCCCCAAAAATAAAATGAAAATGATTTGCGATTCTTAACAGAGAATGGAAGTTGGCCCTTTTAGGAGGTATTTGTATATTTTCATGTAGGTAGATAGTACCCTATGTATAAACTCGGAGCCAGGTGGACCTCAGGGTACACTGCATACATACATACATACATATATATATATATATATATATATATATATATATATTATATATAGATAGATAGATAGATAGATAGATAGATAGATATTATACACACATGTATATACAGGGATGTACGTAAGATTTATTAGAAGATAACATGGGCTGTTGGGCTTTCATCTTATCGATAGAGAGAACATTAGGGAACGAGGGGTAGTCTTTTTTTTACACAATTTTCAGGAGGCAGCGCTCTGATTTTCCAACGAAATTGAATTCTCTATCGCATCCACCGTATAAACGTGGAACAGAATGTCTAGAACGCCCCTATCCAGTAACGGCAGCCATTCAGCCTATCTCACTCAACTGACAAATGACAAAAGGCATCGGACTTATTTACAGCCTTGAACCCTTTCGAAGTTGACACCGAGAGGACCTTCAAACCTACTTCAAGCTCTTAATACTTTTTCAGGAAAGTTTTTGACCCCGCGCGAAAAGATACTACTCTCTCTCATTCGTATCTATATCAATGACGCTGTCCATTATTCGCTTGATTTTATGTTGCACACACACACACACACACACACACACACACACACACACACACACACACACACACACACACACACACACACACACACACACACACACACACTCACTCACTCACACACACACACTCACACACATATATGTGTCTGTTAGTAAATGTATGTGTGTGTGTACATGTATATTTAAATATATTATCATTATGATTGTAAGCTATATAAAGAGCCACACTGAAAAAATCGAGATTTATACCACCAAACGTGTCAAGTACAGGTTAAGTTCCAGCTAAGAGAGAATGAGAAAATAGAAAGTCATCTAATTACGTACGAAAAATATGTTAGCTGATCTTCTAAACTTATCAAGAGTCGGAGAAGTTAGTCTCTGAAGCCAACCAATTCCAAAGCCTACAGTTGGCAGTAAAAAAGCATCTAGAAAACTGACTTACATCAAATGTTATTGAACTGATGGTTATAGAACTTCTGGTAACTCTTGCAGGTTGATAAAAATCACGTAAAAACTTATAGACGAGATGTGAATTATCGATTACAATATTGTTTAAGACCGAAAGAGCCCTGATAACCCTACGATGTCCAATATCCAAATTTAAGTCAGGAAAAAATTAATATAATTAAAAGAACGATCAAGTAGTCATGTGTGACTCTGCAGCAGATAACCACACAGGAGAGTAATACTCAAAATAAAACAGAATAAAAGAAAAGAAGCATCTACGAGTAAAGTTGTCATTTTCATATATCTTGCATTTGCGAATGATGCCTAACTTAGATGAAATTGCCCGGGCCATATTCCTAATATGCAATTCAAATGTAAGCTTTGAATTAAAGGTTACACCTAAGAGCTTCAGGTTATCCACTGAAGTGATCACGATTTGGATGCTGAGGCAACTGCGTTCGAGACCGACTCACACTCATTTCCATAGACTTAGTAGGATTTAATTTCATGCCCCACTGAGAGCACTACGATTGAATTATCATCAGGTCTACAGAGTGCTTCCATTGACTGAGCCTTTGTTTCTGGATCATTGTGGGCCCATGTTTCTTTATGTGTATTAGTTTGTCTAAATGTATACATTATATACATTATGTATACATTAGTCTGTCCAAAAAACTTCTGTTAGCTATTATTTACCTAGTTATCAGAGAAGGAATACCAGTAAAGAGTGAAGTATTATCAGCATATGCCAGCATTTTATTAATAATGCCAAACCATAAAAAGCAAAGGGCCAAGAACACTACCTTGAGGAACCCCAGCAGACACACGGAAATACAAGCTAAAACTACCATCAACATGAACACGATGCTGCCTACCAGTTAAAAATTGTTAAAATACTTAAAACTTTACCACCAACACCAACAGACTTCAAAATAAACCCTTGTGATTAACAGTCAAACGCTGCACCAAAATCCAAACACATAATTCAAAATCTATTCGTTCCACAGCAGAACCTCTCTCAAGGGATTATTTTGCCACATTACTCTTCATCAGCGAACTCAAGAAATCAAAATTTGTGTTGGATCTGTGGGCAGTATCATTTATGACAAATAGCATATGCAAAAGTTGTCTACTTAATAGGTTCCTAGGCTACTTACACTTTTCTAGAGACAGGAACGAATCCATCGTTTCAAAGCTCTTTTAAACATGCCAAAAGAACAATCTTTTTTGACAGACTAAATACACAGAAACATGGGTTCATAATGATCCATAAACTAAGGCTCAGTCAAAACAATGAAAGCACTCTGACTCATCATCCCCCCAAAAAGAATGTGTCACATCCTTGGCAGGTTCCCAGTGTGCTGTGCTTGCGCAGCGGTAAGGTGCTGGTCTAGCAATCTTGCGGACTTGCGTTCAATCCCACGCCCGGCCAAGTGATTGGTAACCCTGGTCATTCCTTGCACACAGGGGAAGATTTGGGCAAAATAGAACAGATAGTAAGTCATTATTACAGGAGCTGACTACACCACTATTACAGATATTGCGGGAATCTGTCAAAAACCAAGAGGCGCAGACTATTGACCAAAGCTGTGCTCCTACACGACAACACCCCTGTTCACAACTCTCACATTGCCCAAACAGAAGTGATCTTGTGGCTACGACATCCTTCCTCATCTTACTTTTTATCCAGCTTTGCACCATCTGACTTTCACCTCTTACCGTCCAAAATGATGAGAAACTGATTTCTGGTCACTCCATGGCTTCAAAGACAACCTGCAGACTCCATGTGTGTGTGTGTGTGTGTGTGTGTGTGTGTGTGTGTGTGTGTGTGTGCACAAATATATATATACACACTTGTAAACACATATGTAAACATACACATATATATCATCTGTCTACCTATCTATATCCCTCTATCTGTCTATCTATCTACCTAAAGATCTATATTTATGTATTAACCTATCTAACTATATCTACCAGTCTATATATCTATCTATTTGTCTAGAAAATATGGAAATAGATGTATATGTTAATGAATAAAAAACTGAAAAATAAACATCATGTGCACGCACACACACACACACACACACACACACACACACACACACACACACACACACACACACACACAGAGTTATGTATGATATTCCTCCGATACACTTACACACGCATGCATATATCGTGTATGTTCACTGGTGCGTCTATAAGTATTTATAAAAATCTGTTCTCTTACGCCATAACTTTGCGGTAATCGGATACTTGTTGCCGAGGTTTGGCCCGATTTCCCTCCCCTTTTTTGCACTCTGCTGCCTATAATTGACCCGGAGTTGAGTCGCGGATGAAAAAGTTGTCTTTAAATGTTCTCCTAAACAGCATTTTCGAGGAAAAAAGAGGCGGCGATGATGCCCGGAGGAACACTTAGCATCCGGACGCAGGGAAGGTTACGAGCGAAACTTCCGGGGTTAATTGCACGCACAAGACTGACTTTTGAGGAGGCAGAAACGCTTGCAGGTGCTCAAGGTACTTCCGCTTGCCCTCGTTATTATCTGGGTACACATAATAGCATCTGTGTATACTGAGTAAATAAAGATTAAACAGAACTGTGAATAAAGAAGGTATTCTTGAGGTCTAGACTTTTGTTTTTATCTTTCCTTTGATGACCTTCTTACTCAGTTATAGTGCGAGAAAGGCCGCTGAGATTTAGATAAATTAATTCTCCTATGTATCATGACGATGCTGATACATATACGTCTTTTGGCTCGTGTACATTATTAATGACGAATAGCTCAATACTATACCACGTCGATACAACCAGAAGAAAAAAAAACTACAGAAAGTGTTTATAAAACCTACTTTTTGTATATTCATAGTTCT
>NC_091552.1:19208446-19210946 GCF_042767895.1 Penaeus vannamei
TACACACACACACACACTCTCTCTCTCTCTCTCTCACACACACACACACACACACACACACACACACACACACACACACACACACACACACACACATATATATATACATATATGTATATATATATGTGTACATATATACATACATAGATATATGTATACATACATACACACACACACACATACTCTCTCACACATATGCATATATATATATATATATATATATATATATATATATATATATATATATATATATACATATATATACATATATACATATATATATATGTATATATATATATATATATATATATATATATATATATATATATATATATATACATGTATGTAAATATATGTGTACATATAAAAATACACATATATATGTATATATATGTATATATACATACATAAACACACACACACACTTATAGATGTATATATATACATATATACACACAAATATATATGTATATGTATATAAATATACATACACAACACGCACACACACACACACACACACACACATATATATATATGTATATATATATGGAAGAAAAACCCACAATGCACAAACTCCTTCCCCGACCTGGTTCCTGCCTTTCGCGCTTTTGAGGATTCCGTCATCGCCACGGCCCGACGGAAGAATCAACTGCGCTTCCTCCGCAACTGCCTCGAGGAGCAGGTGCTCCCTTCCTCGATCGGCAACCTCTTGAATCACTCGGATGGAGGATCTCCTTTTCTTGATTATGCTCGTTCCCTCCTCCTTGAACGGATCCGCGCTGGTAAGAGGGATGTCGAGCTTTCCTGCTATCGCTCGCGGGTTCGTTCTGACCTCCTGAAGGAACGACTCCCCGGCCATGTCTTCCAGCTCCTAGCTGACTTGGCCCACGACTCTTCCCGGTTCCTCTCCACTACCCATGCCCGCTCCCTCTCCCAGAAACTATCCAACCTCACCTCCCGTAGTCCCTGGTCCCGCTTCTCCCTCACCGACGCGGTTACCAACCTTTCCTCCCTGTCCTTGACCCTTCACCAACTACAACTCCTTGGCTTCGGTCTTTCCTTTGCTCTCCGCCCTCTTCCCCCTACCTCTATTACCATCATTTCTTCCTTTGACTGGTTCATCTCCGCTCATAGGAACTCCTTGCCTGATGTCTCCCTCCTTCATGGGGCCTTCCTTCCGGCCCTCGAGTCCCTCCTTCACCCTAACCCTTCCATCCCCAGGCGTTACCGTGAGGCCCTTCACAGCCTGCGCAGGGAGGATGTCACCATTTTGCCTTCTGACAAAGGTAACTCGATGGTGGTCCTCGACCGAGCCTCCTACCTGCAGAAGACCCAGGACCTGTTAGGGGACGCCTCCACCTATGCCCCCCTGACCAATGACCCTCGGGAACGCATTGCTGCCACTTTCCACCGTCGTCTGAGAGAGCTTGCAGCCTGTTTCCCGGAGGCGAACCTTTATCAGAGGTTCAAGGTCGTTAACCCTCGCCTCCCTCATTTCTATGGGCTTCCTAAAACCCATAAGCCGTTCGTGCCTCTACGCCCCATCATCTCCTCCCGGGGATCGGTGACGCATCCTCTGGCGGCTTGGCTGGCTAAGTCTCTTACTCCCCTTCTCGGCACCTTCTCTCCTGCTCACCTTCGCCATTCACAGGATTTCATCTCCCGTGTCCGCGGTGTCTCGCCGGCGTCCATGCTGAGTCTGGATGTCGACTCCCTGTTCACCAAGGTCCCGCTTGATGACGTCCTCGCTTTTCTTCAGAGGAAGCTCCCTGCCGAGGATCCTCGTCTTCCTCTTCCCACTGAAATCTTCCTCCAGCTGATTCGTCTGTGTGTAGAGTCGAATTCCTTCTCTTTTGAGGGTCGTTTTTACTCACAGACGTTCGGTATTGCCATGGGCTCTCCTCTTTCCCCGGTTCTGGCTAACCTGTACATGGAGTTCTTCGAGTCGGAGCTCCTCCCTTCCATCTCCCCTCGTCCTTCCATGTGGCTGAGATATGTCGACGACGTCTTCGCTCTCTGGCCCCATGACCCTGCCCTGTTTCCTGATTTCCTGTCGCAGCTGAATTCTCTCTCTCCGTCCATCCGCTTCAAGGTGGAATGGGAGGTTGATGACAAGCTCCCTTTCTTGGACACTCTTGTCCATCGCTCTGCTGATCATTTCTCCTTTTCTATATATAGGAAACCTATGCACAGTGGTATGTACATACACTTCTTCTCGTACCATCCACTGCATGTGAAGAGAGGGGTTGCCACCTCGCTGTTTCTTCGTGCCCTCCGCATCTGTGACCCCCAGTACCTGGATGGAGAGATCGACTTCCTGCGTCGTTCGTTCTCCAAACTGGGCTATCCTCGCCATGTCCTAGACGTCGCGTTATCCAGGGCGCGATGTACCTTCTACCATGACTCCCCTCCCAATGAGTCTCCTCACCTGCCTGTCCTCAGCCTGCCTTACACTGAGGGGATCTACTCCCTCCGTCGACCCCTGCAGTCTCTCAACTGC
>NC_091552.1:19223177-19235677 GCF_042767895.1 Penaeus vannamei
ATTTGTAGATACTGATATGCCAACAACTCTATCATCACAAGTATGAACGACCGAAAACGCTAATACACGATTCCATCAGCATCACGTCATTCGCGAAAGTCACATCTTCGGAGACATCTTCAAACGCAGAACTTTCCCACGGTTCAATGCTTTCTTTGACAAGCGTGAGAGAAAAGTGTTGATCGATCGCCCCCGCCGAGAGTGAGAGCTGAGAGCCTGATCGCCAGGGGCCCGACGCGCCCACCTCGGCGCGGGCGGGCTGGAGGAGCAGGTCTTTTGGTTGCTCTGGTTGCATATTTTAGCGCCTCGCTCACGTCTTCGGTGTGCGCGGGTAGGAGGGGGGAGGGAGGGAGGGGGGGCTGCTTCTACCTTCAGCTTTTCTGTGCAAGACAAACCTCGAGGCCTACATGCACTGCCTCAGCCTTCTGGAAGTTGTAGTTTTTTGCCGAAACGTAAGTTCAAGTGGCAGCGTTTAAGTGCGTGTGAAGGGTGTATGAATAAGTTTGTGTGAGTAAACGTGCTGATAAATACTCGCACTCATACACACGCACACACACACACACACACACACACACACACACACACACACACACACACACACACACACACACACACACACACACACACACACACACACACACACACACACACACACACGTGGATGTGTGTATGGGCGTGGGTTAATATTTAAGTCTTGCCTACAAAGGTTAGTGCGTTTGTATTGTGAACCCTTGTCTCTATTCGGTAGGTTTTGCCTTTGTCTTTCATGATTAAAGCAGTAAAGTAAAAGAAATAGGAGAGTCTGAAACTGTGGGAAGAAATGGCCTTTAATGCCTCACACATATACAAAGCCTTTTCTTCCCTTTGAGACTTGGCAACGCGAGTATTTCCACTATCATGGAACAACTGAATCTGGACGTGACCAAATACTTGCTTGCAGGATTGTAAGTTTTAAGCTGTTGACATTGTGCTATGATCTGAAAGCGGAATCCGTTTCTCTCTTCGGACATTTTTCTGCACTACAATGGGAAACTTTATCACTTTCAGATTAGGAGTTAGTCAGAAGTGATCCCCTTGTTTGTTATTATCAACAGGAAAGTCTACTTGATGCGAGCGATGGAGTTCTACCGACGAGAAAAAAAAAGAAAAAAGGAAAACGAAAAATTAGTACATCGTACCAAAAAAATAAAAAAAATAAAAAAATAAATACAAGGTCGAGGACCACTGTGCAGATTGAAGCAATTCACGGGTAGTACACAATTTGATGAACTACAGCATTATCTATTTAACGTTAGAATGTCTGCTGCGCAATCCAAGCAGATAAGTCTACTCGAGAAAATAAGCAATATTAAAAAAAAAGCTTGGAGAATATTACATCCTCTAGGTGGCTTGCGTGGTAATGATTTCAAAGAAATGTACATAAAAAATACACTAATTAGCGCTGATTTTTATCACGGTGTTAAGCCTCTTCGCATTGAACATTTGTTTCCATCGCTATAGAAGAATTCTCATTGGGCTTTGATCAGAAACTTTTATATCCGTTTTTATCTTTCGTCACTTCTCTGTACTGCAATATAAAACTTCGTCTCTTTGGAACCCTTTTTAACCGTTCACTAAATTCTAACAAGTTCAATCCAGGACTGTCCCTGTCATAGAACGTGGCCTATTTTTGTCAGTCTCTGCTACCCCAGGACTCTAGGGCGGCGGAAAAGTGACAACCAGGATTATCTATGCTGGATATCAGTTGACAGGACTCTCCTAGGATAGATCAAGTGCGGGTGTCAAGTCGGATATTATGGCAATTGCACATGTTCCCGGAAAACTTCTTGGACGAGCAGAAGGGAGGGAAAATGTTTTCATATCGAAAATCCACTCTTTCAGAGAAACCAAAAACACGTTTAAGTTATTTAACGACCAATAATTACTTACTGAATATGTTACCGATATTCCTATGATTGGTTAGTGTAGCATAATGCAACAACTTATCATTTGGTAAGTAAAAAATAAATAAATTAACAAATCCAATCTCAAAAAAAAAAAAAAGAAAGAAAAAAATCTCCCTCGACCAACAGCGCCTCCAAGCCTGTTTTTCCAAGGTATCGAGCGACTTTAAGGTGTCTCGGCCTACGGCGTGATAAGGCAGCGAGACAGACCGGAGCGCCATCATTACGTAACTTCTACAAGACCTTTTGTTACTATGAAACCTATTAAGAATTTACAAAATAAATCTTCAACTTATAAAACCACAACTGTGATGCCAAAAAATATGCTTACGGCAGGTTACTTTCCCCTTTGTTTATAGCTTCTAGAAAATGGCATATCTGCTATCATTAGTTTCTTTAGCTCAAAACAAACACGACGACGCCACAGCAACCCCACTTCAACATATCTTTTCATCTTGAGATTTCTCATTTTTCTTCACGCTTCTTCTCTCCACCTCGCTCTCTGCAGGGTCACTCTCCTGTTAAGCTTCTTCGCTCCTCTGGCTTCTCTCGTTTCCTGCTTAAGACATAATCCCTCTTTGGTATTTCTAAACCCGCTAAACATTCTCAAGAAACACAAAATGTATATATATATATATATATATATATATATATATATATATATATATATATATATGCATACGTACATATATATACATAAATATCTATATATCTATATCAATACCTCTCTCTCTCTCTCTCTCTCTCTCTCTCTCTCTCTCTCTCTCTCTCTCTCTCTCTCTCTCTCTCTCTCTCTATATATATATATATATATATATATATATATATATATATATATATATATATATCATACACACACACACACACACATACACACACACACACACACACACACACACACACACACACACACACACACACACACACACACACACACACACACACACACACACACACATATATATATATACACATATACATACATACATACAAACATATATGAGTATACACACACACACATGTATATATATTCATAAATATATAGATATATATAGCACGGCACCTATTAGTATTTGAGGGGAAGAGTCGTTGGCACGATCACGAAATTCGTTATCCGATCCTGCTTGCTTTAGTTTTTTAGCTAGGTCAATAATTTTACACAATGTGCATGGGTATGTGATGCTTGTAAACAAGAAATTACATTTAAAAGCTGCCTAAGTTTTTGCGCCATAAAAAAAAAACAAAAAAACAAACGAGCGAGATAATATAATTCGAAAATTATGTAATGGTTTCCTTATAATGAATAGTACTGCAGTTTCCTTCTGGCCAGAATTAGTCAACAAATAGGAGTACCAACTGTAACATATATGTAAATCTATCTGAAAGGACAATGTTTCAGTTACCTTGCAAAAAAGTGATTTTTTTTTTTTCGTCAGAAAATAGACTTTAAATATTCAGTAAAAAATGTATTTGGTGGAAATAGTGCATGACTTTGCTACAGTTAGTAGATACGCACTGCGCGATCATTTTGCAACAAAAATTATTAAAAATCGCGTGATTTACATACGAAGTTAACCTCAATTTTATGCAGGAAAATATGATTTTGAGAAAACGGCATTTTTTGTCATTCATCTTCATTACACCATACAGGTTGTGCCAATTATTACCAAAAGTAAATATCTACTTACACAATCCCTTGGCCTTTACTAGAAGTCCTGTGGTAGAGGGTTAGGCCTTGTTCAGGGAATTTTAGGTCATCTTTATGTCACCTGTTTAGCCCCTGTGGTGGAAGTGTTTTCCCTTACCTAGTATACATTCAGATGTCAAGGCTCCTGGTCCCCTATCAGTTACATATCAGAGTACATAATACATCATGAAAAATATTATGCATTTCTGATACATAAATGACATATTGACAGGGTATCACTGGAGTCCACCCACCTCATTGTTGCCAGGAACAGTCAGTGACATCAAAGGTTACCAGGTTGGTAATCAGGGCCAGGTGACTCCAGGTGCTTTTTATTCTGTTTCCTTTTAGGTGGTGTTTCTTTCCTTTTGTCCATCCTCTTTCTTGCTACTACACTGTTAGATGTAAATGAAAACCCGATGTGAAAGGAAGTGATTGGCCTCGTACCCAAAGTTATGATCTGTGACGGTCAGTTGCGTCACGAAAGTCCCTCTCTTGGCTTTGCTTTGATGACACCAAAGTTTCGAGTGCAGACCTTCATTTCTATTTTGATTCTTTCCCCTGAGGCATCTTTCAAGAACAGCTGGGTATGAAAGGTCGTAGTAAACTTCTCTTACTCCGTTCTCATATTTTTTCTAGTCTGATATATATAGTGTGGGGGAAAAGGCCTTCCTTCATCCATAGCTTGCTTGAATACACACCAAGAGGTATCACAGTGTAAGTGATGATGGTCGTTATCACGTGATATAGCATGCCAAAAACCAAACATTACTTTCAGCTTCATAGTCAGCACATCCGTTCCCACACTATCCCTTATGGCTTTCCCATAGTATCTCTGGAAAGCATCTGTTTGTTTGTCTGTTAGCTGATGCCCTCCACCACATGCTTTTTCTTATCACTTTTCCAGTTTTTGTAGTTTTTTCTTCTTTCAGTTCATCTTTTGATTTTCGTAATCTGATGCCTATTCTCTTCTGAACATGAATGACACATTCTTCCTTATCAACCCTATGATGAGGAAGTTGAGGCACGTGGTGGTGGCCGACGCGCGTCATCAGAATCTGGGTGCAGCTCCTCCACATCGTCTTTTTTTCCACCTTTTCAGGGCTTTCAGTCGCTTGGTTTCAAGGAATGCCTTCCTCTTCGCACTTACAGCTGGCATCATAATTGAAAACAAGGCACAAAAAAGGATAAACACAAGCAACAGGTTGATAACGATGCACGTTGATCGCACTGTCCTAACGTCCCTGCTGCTGCTGCCTGGTCACTGAATGCAGCCCAAACTATCATGCAGCAGTATCATGCCAAAAAAAAAAAAACACAAAATCAGCCGAAAAATGCTAAAAATGCATGAAAAACAAAGCATGCAGCAAAAGGGGCGTGGCAGCATGAGGGCATGAGGGCGTTTCCGGTCTGGCAACGGGGTGCCCAGGGTGCGTCATAGTCTCACGTATCCATTCACAAAGTTTGAAAAATTCGTTATTTTTTACCCATACCGACGACTCTCCCCCTTAAGAGAACTAATCGGTTATTGCGTTTTGCGTACTATCATAGATTACGATTTCATTACTCTCAGCGAAGGGAAGTAGCGATGTACACATATCCATATATAATTTTCCTGTGGCCTCAAGACCAACGGATTGGATATATATGGTATTTCTGTGGTGATGAGAAAATTAAAGAGAAAAATAAGTGCAGATCTGTGGCAAATAATCAGTGAGAAAAATCAACGAGTAGAAAAGCATTTATAAAAGTAACTTGTGACTAGATTTTGAGGCGAGCGAAGGCCGAGTGAGATCGAATACGCGGCGCGTAAATCATGAGACTAAACAATACTTAGCGTTCACGGTGAAAATTTATGCATAGATTACCAGGGAGTAATTGAGTCGATTGCGGTCCTTATTTTAGTAAGGAGAGATTTGTGGTGAAAAGTGGATGATTGGGTTCAGATTAAGGTCGATGAGTATCATGAGTGTATTTTCGTATCGTTGATAATGCCTACATATCAGATTAATTTTGCGTTAGTGTTATGTCGATCGAGCGTGAATATGGTGCAATATTTTGATAGTACCGTGATTATGACTATATTAGACATCAATGCCTGGACTCTTCATTTATAATTTCATTTCTAAACCTATTGGAATGAGAAGCAAAATTCCAGCTTTGATGACTGGATAAAGAGTTAATAGTAACTAACGGCGGAGGTTGGCTCGCTCTGAGTGCCTCTCAAATGATTTATTTAAACGCTGATCTCTTAGTGAATTGACATGTCACCAGAGGATTTTATTTCCTTTGATGTAATCTGATCCATTTTTAAAAATTAATTAGAAAATTCGTGTGGATTTTTGGGAGTAGATATAGATTTTGAGGTAGAGGGTAGATGGTTTGTATAGAAAACAAAGGAAAGTGAACAGATACATTTTTTGGGTTATATCAGGCCAGGAAGTGATGGCTCTTTGAGATTTTGGAGCAACTTAGCGTTAAATAAAATATGGAAAAACCTAGGGGTACATATAGAAAAAACGACATACATACGCATAAACGACGGAGCTAGATGTTGATTTGCACTTAATGAACGTCGCTTTCTAGTTTTATCAACAAATGCCTAATATACCTTAACATATTGCAGGGAGCTTTCGCCACTAAGACTTGAACCACCTTTCTCGGGAAAATGGCTTTCCATCAATGCGACCTGTTGAGTAGGGTTTAGAAATGGGATGCCTGGCTTTGTGGAACCATGGAACAAATGTCCATCGTCTTAAAATATTTGTTTAGATCGACTCGGGTAGTTATCCACATCAACCGGAATTTTGTGAAGGTGCACGAGTAAGCATAATTTCTTGCCTGAGTGTGTATGTTTAGCCACACACACACACACACACACACACACACACACACACACACACACACACACACACACACACACACACACACACACACACACACACATACACGCATGCACACATGGACGCAAACACGTACGTACTCAGACACACACACCATTATGTAGATTTGCCTTATTTTTTATATCATATATATATATATATATATATATATATATATATATATATATATATATATATATATATATATACATATATGTATGTATGTATACATACAAACTGCACACTGTCTAGTAAAAGTATTATCCCTTCTCTCTATCTCCCTGTATCTCTGTCTGTCTCTCTCTCTCTCTCTCTCTCTCTGTATATATATATATATATATATATATATATATATATATATATATATATATATATATATATATATATACACACACACACACACACACACACACACACACACACACACACACACACATATATATATATATATATATAAATATATATATATATATATATATATATATATATATATATATATATATATATATATATATATATATATATATATATACAAACTGCATATAAATTATGATTGTCATGACGTACTGAACAGTAAACCATTGTTAACATGACCGTATATTTGTGTGAGCATATTCGCTGCACGTCGCACACCGTTTCACAAGCAGCCGCATGTGTTTCTGACATGTTGATGTAAAATTACTAAGCCGTTTAGTGAAAGTGTCATCACTTCTCTATAAAAAAGAATATATGTTTAGACACATGAACACATATACACACAAACACACACACATACACATATACGCAAAGAGACACAGACACACACACACACACACACACATATATGTATATATGTATGTGTGTGTGTGTATGTGTGTTTTTTCTTGTGTGTGTGTCTTTTTTGTGTGTGTGCTTGTATTTTTTTCTTGGCACCAATATTTCCTCTGGTTTTGTGCTTTCAGTGGTAACCTTCGCTGTTCTGGTAGCATTAATAATTCGCTTCCCTTGTTGATGTACAGTAATATATCGTTATAATCTTTAACGTCATGAAGATGAAGTGCTGCCAAATGCACTGCAGCCAACTGAACGTTTAATCTTTTATTTACGAGTTAAGTTAGTACAAAGATTTGGCTGTGGATTTTTTCATGATGAGAATGATGATGGTAATGGTGGTGATAGTGATGATAATGATAATGATAATGATAATGATGGCGCTGCTGATGGTAACGGTAATGGTGGTGATAATGATAATGATGAGGATAGGGGTGGTGATGATGATAATAAGGATAATGAGGATGATGATGATGATGTCAATGATGTGATGATTATGGGTATGATATGATTGACTACTCATAATAACAGGGATTATTAATATTACCAACGTTATCAGTGCTACCCTTAATTTACATATGAAACCACACCGAAAACCTCACTCACTTCACCAGAGGACAACTAACACCAACTAGTCCAGCGTCAGACGACCAATATCCACCACTAGATAATCAAATGAAAAAATCCCTCAGACTTCCGTTCCCTCCCTCTGCCAGGCGCCGGTCTGCCCTTAACCCTTCCGGCTGTCCTCGTTTCCCCTTTGTGTTGCAAGGGGCGGGAGCTGACAAGGACAAACAGCGACCCCTTTGCTTCGGTGGAAATGTGTACATACGGGGTCGTGTCGATGTCGTATGGAAATGAGCACGTGAGAAGTTTGTCACTGAGAGGAAATGTAATTATGTAGGTAATTAGGATAAATAGTTGGTGCCGATATTACTGATTTATATATATATATTTTTAAAAATGAATGTTTATAATGTGTATTTAATACTTGCTGAAAACTTTGGACTTGAGAACTGCAAATGTCAACATCACCATTGCACTTTAATTAACGTGTTTAATAATTGTACTAAAAATGTTTAACAAGCGGACATATATAAATGTTTGCAGCAGTGGTACAGAAACCTTGTCACAGACTGAAACAAGCTAGTGCCAGAGGGTAGCGCCAGGGGGACACATGTTCACAGAAACACAAAAATGTCAGATTCAAGCACACACACATGCAATTTTTTTTTTTTTTTTTTTTTTTTTTTTACTTCTACGTTGCCTAAAATTATGCTGCTAATTACCCAGTCGTTCTTACAGAGAATCTTAGGTCTGGATGCTCCGTATTATCAACATCATGCCAAGGAAAGTAACTCACGGTGTTTCAGTAATGTAGCTTTAAACATTTAATTAAGATTTGAATGATAACGCCGACAGGGTTGCGTAACACAGAACATCCGTATCAGTTGATATTTGCAGTCAAAGTTCTGTCTGTTCTCCTTAACAAGCTCACCCTCGCGCCCGCTCCTTATCGGGTCTTACAGCGTACTCGTGCCTTGGGAAGTGAACGGAATTCACTCTGTATAAAAACAACGTCCACTATTTCAGCTTGAAGCCAGAAAGTCGAAGGTAAGAAAAGCTATATTTGACTAACGTCTCTCGTTATTTCTAGAACAGAGGCGAAAAACCTTAAAGTGACCACCTCTACAAATATATTCAGTGTGTATGTTTGCATTTACGCACGCACACACACACACACACACACACACACACACACACACACACACACACACACACACACACACACACACACACACACACACACACACACACACACACACACACACACGCATACATATAGAGATGATATATATATATATATATATATATATATATATATATATATATATATATACATATATATGTGTGTTTGTGTGTGTATTCAGAAGCAACATTGTGTGTGCGTGCGTGCGTGTGTATGGGTATGTGTGTGTGTGTAAGTGAGTGTGTATGTGCGCTTATGCACGTGCATATTCATGTGTACGTGGTGCGTGCGTATTTGTACGGGAAACTGATTCTCTAACTGGTTTCACTATCCGACTAAGTTGAGAAATCCTGATTGGGGTTACGCCAGCGAAGAAGTTGCCAAATCATCAGATGTTGGGCTTTTCTAATAGAAGTATTTTAGGCCAAAGATCTCTGAAACATGAAAATGATAATCTACGTCTAGAAAATGCTAATATTTGGCTAGCAAAGTGGCCTCGTTGATATTATACATCTCCTTCGGGTATCTAAACGTGTGGTTATCCAAGCAAGAGAATTATCTCCCTTTACATTTTTTTTTCTGTGATGCTAACACTCATCGATGTAATTTTACTCGTTAACAAATGTGTGTGTATGCGGAACTTTGTTTTCAGAAGCATATGCACTGTACATTTCGTGTATTGGCGTAAACACATTTATTACAAAATCTGTCTCTCTGAATCGCCAACTATCCACAAATCCCAAAACCTAAAGAGAGGTAAAACAACCCCCGCCCCCTCTCCAAGATTGATATATTTAAGCCTATGATGGAGAAATTCTCTAAATTCTTATAAAACCTTCACCATCAAACAGCGGTATCGCTAAAGATCATTGACGACCCTAGAGAGGTACGGGCCAGTAGCGGAAGGAAATTCCAATTTGATACCAATATGCTCTCATATTACAGAAAAATATAAAAATTTCTCCATCGATATTTTGGAATTCTTTTCATACGTCTTGTGATGTATATGATCTTAGACATAATCATCCGCCTGATAAAACGAGTAGAAACGCACATATGAGTGGATGGAGAGCGAGGTGGTGAAAAATATAAGAAGCACTACCTCAGTCTTTGTCTCAGGTCTGTGAAGTGCACTGGCGTTTATGAGCGTGGTTGTGCACTTCATGAATAAGCATTTCATACATTTAAACATTGAGCCAATCATCAATAACTGACTTGCCATTTTGTTTCTTCACACGAAATACAGTTTCATCTTTATCTCTTCCTTCTGTCTGTCTGTCTCTTATCCTGTTCTACCCCCTCCTCCTCTTTCTCACTAAATGGAATATGTTTATACTTCTTAAGTGTCTGAATCAGGGTTACATACAAAGCTACTGTTAAGGTAATATTAACATAGTACACTTAATCGACACAGATTGTACTGTTTCAAATCATCTGCGTACAAGTTTAAAGCTTGTTACACTTCAATTTTCCCCGTTTTGAGAGTTGCCTATGAAGTGGCAGAGACCGAGATATATGACGCATATAAGTGCATTCAGTAGTTAGATGTCGGAACGGGTAATAAAACACTTAAGTGAAACCGCAATAAAGTACCAGATATGGGTCGTAAACTACAGATGACTCGGGGTAAGTCGTAACGAACATAACTTTCAATCGTGAAACAAACTGTCCACGCAGCCCATTACGTAATTGTAGAGCATACTGTAGCTAGCTAGCTACATGTATGCGTATGTGCATAAAGAATATCTGTCTAATAACACACACGCACATGCACTCGCAGGAACGTACATAATACTATGTGAATATTGTGCTGTTATTATTATTATAAGCTTGTTAATCGAACTGCAGTAGTTCTAATCTGTTATTAAACCGCCGAGGACTCATCGTGCAGAATTAACGAGATACAATGCAATAAAGTACCAGGTATGGGTCGTAAACTACAGATAGCTACAGATACATATCTCGAAAGCTATATGTATATCAAATATTGACATATTACTGTAGCAATGAATAACCATATATCTATTATCATTACTATTAACGAGGTCAGTGTTACCATCAATATCATCTCGCTTTTTATCATCATTACCGTCAACTACTCATATCATAGTTATTAATAGTACCATTTGTATTATTATCAAGATAACAATGACGAGAATAATAACTGTATTGCATTTCTTGTATTGCTGTTTTGTTTTTATGTGAACTGTTTGAGCTTTCATGGTGACAGTATGGTTATATAAACATTAATTTAACAATAATGAACTGCTACCAGACATCCTTCATATCTAAGTTAATTTGATTAACATTAATGCAAACAAATGGTCTCTTGATACATATATAGCACACACACACACACACACACACACACACACACACACACACACACACACACACACACACACACACACACACACACACACACACACACACACACACATGTATATCTCTATCTCTATCTATATATATATCTGTTTATATATATATACATATATACATACATACATATATATATATACATATATATATGTATGTATGTATGTATGTATATATGTATATATATATATATATATATATATATATATATATATGTATGTATGTAATTACAAAATTCGTTGACCAAAAACTAATTAGAAATTGGATGGCCTTCAAAGGTGGCCCTTTTATGTATTTGAAGTGACACCACCTTTGCATGCATGAGTAACGCCAGGTATTGACAGTACAAACTACACTTTTGATCTTGGAAAAATAAGGTATTTTACCGACAATCCGACAACACTACTCAGTGAGCCTATAATGAGTGAGTTAGAGATACATTGAATCGATAAAAAATTTAGCCACACATCGAGACAGTCACTCAATCAGTCTGTTGGACAGTCAGCTGATCAGACAAAGAATAACAAGGTACTGACTCGGTACCTATAAGTCCCTCAGTCATTGAATCAGTCAGGTAGTCAGTCAATATTTAAATCAGTTATATGTCTACAACAATAAATAAAGCTGTAAGATAGCCAGTCAGTTATCCATTTTGTTCAATCAGCCAAACAATTAGATAATCACTGTCAGTAAATCGAATAAATCTGTTCTGTCATTCAGTCTCTCAGTCAGTTACTCAGTCTTTCAGTCAGTAAGTCAGTCTAGTGAGTGTGAGTGAATGAGTCAGTCGGTCAGTTAGCCGGTCATTCAGTCAGTTTAGTCAGTCTAGTCAGTCAATCAGTCACTATATCAGCAGCCAGTTAGTAAGTCAGTCAGTCAGTGTCAGCAGCTACTAAGTCACCATGGGTCTGCTGAACATCGAATTGAACAGTATGCTCTATAAACACAAAAAAATCTGACGACTACAGTTAGCTATCAAAAGGAAAATGAAAAATAATCGTGAGTACTGTCAATATCTGGCGTTACTCATGCATGCAAAGATGGTGTCACTT
>NC_091552.1:19240677-19243177 GCF_042767895.1 Penaeus vannamei
AGTCCATCACCATTCTTTACATGATTTTTCCTAGGACATAAGCCAATCATTTCCCTTCCTTTAACTTTATAATCATCCTCTCTTACTCTTTCCTCTAATAAATAATATCCTTCTCAATCTATTCACTGATACCACCGGAACTGTCACCTGCGACTATTTCCGTTACTGCATCCACGGACCACTAAAATAACTAAATAAATAACAAATATTCTCTCCCAAACAAAGTATTATGGCGTGTTGTTCTTGCCGCATTTTCACAATCATTTCTGTCTCTGTTTTCAGGAAAAGGAAGGACTCGTCTTATTATCACAAATCAACACAGAGATTTAGCAATTACATTAACACACTTAACAAGCATGACAGTCTATGACATCATGGTAAAACACGACTTTAAATACCAGAACCAAGCTTAGCTGTGTTCCGGAAGGCAGGTAAGCTTTGTAAAATAACTTACTGATTTCCCCCAAATGATTTTTTTACATTTAAACAAACAAACCATTTATAAATGAGTATTATAATTAATTCTATTTGTTTATAACACTAAATTTTGCTATATTGATATGCCTTTAGATATATAATGATATGTAAACAAATGTACAGCTTTGAAAATAGAACCAACCTTTTAAAATGTCGAATAAATAATGATCTCGACATATATATATATATATATATATATATATATATATATATATATATATATATATATATATGTGTGTGTGTGTGTGTGTGTGTGTGTGTGTGTGTGTGTGTGTGTGTGTGTACATATATGAAAGATGGTATAATGCACTACCGCATGGATATGATGAATGTACAACCTTTCCGAAAGGGATTCGAACCCTCACCGCCGTTGCAGGTAACTACTAAACGGTTACTCTAACCCTTGATACACGACCCACTAAAAGGAGTGTGTAACTAAAAGCTACCCAGCTTCCGTAGACATTACCTATCTACTCATACGTAAGGATAGCGAAGTTTTACACACACTCCCCATGAGCACTCGGTATATATAGAAAGAGCAGTTCAAATCCGAAATCAGAAAACCTGTGGTGTATTCCATGAAAGTTGGAATAATTCACTACCGCATTGATATATATCCTTACTCACGTATGAGTAATGTCTTTGAAAACTATGCACAAAAAAGTGGTATATGGGTGTGACAGGAGAGTGAGGCAGTTATAACTGATATATTTGCTCAGAGGCTGGATAAAGTCCGATGAGAAATAATGTTAGAAAATATTTAAAGGCTAAAGGAAGCTTGATAGCATTAGTCTTTTTTTTACGCAAAGGAGATAGGAAAGGAAGAAAATGTGTTTTATTGTACATTGTCTTACTGTATGTATATATGGTATATGGATGATCAAATTTGATATAGAAAAGAAATTAAAAGAAGTGAATATGTGGCGGTGGCTAGGAATATTGAAGGTTCTTTGGGAATTAAACTCGCACATAAAAAAATAATCTGAGTTAGAGACTGAAAGAACGTTGATAAGACAGTTCCGTTCCTTAGGCCGAGTTTTGAGAAAGAGAAGAAATAAAACTTGGGTTTAGAAGAGGAAAAATTGAAGGGAAAAGAGCAAAGAATCCGACAGAGACGAAGAATTTATGAGTGGGATCAGAAGATCAACGGGCGAAGTTTTAACGAACACGGAAAATGCTGAAGATGAGGAAAGAGAGAAAGACAAGGAAATCCAAGAAATCGACATCTTCCAGTTCGTGACACAAAGAAGACATGAAAAATCTGACACGTTTGATCTCCCAGAAAAAAAGAGAGAGAAAAAAACATGCGCAGTTATTACCAACATGTCTCCGTGTCTTTTATCACCAAGAGCGTATTCTTATATTGGAGTTGCAAAAGGTTTTCTGTTTATTCAAAAATGTTTCAAGCAACGGAATGTCTTTGACTCTTATTTATAGCTGTAAATTTTCCCCGCGAACAAAAAACTTAATATTATTTAGTGCGGTTATACGAACTACTTGCGGACACGTCGGTGACAGCTTGCTTTTGATGTTTTTTGCACAGAGAAGCCAATTGTTTCTTAATAAAAAAGGAAAATACAGAAACTGGAATAGAGAAAACAATCGACGCAGGCGAACGAGAAATCAGACAGAGATTCAAGTAATGAATTGGCTTTGATCAAGGCAAGTCGAACACAGAAAGGATTTACTTTCTTATATTCTGAGTTTAAAGGAAGCTATTAGCTATATATATGTGTATATATATATATATATATATATATATATATATATATATATATATATATACATAATCATTATCATTATTATTCGTTTTTTTCTGGTTTCAAACCTGACAGAAATACGAACTTCTCGCAAATATTTTTCATTTTTTCTTATTTATTCTGTGTACATTATACTTTTCATAATTTTGCCTTATTAGCAGTACAAAACAATAATCCGCCTACAACTTCAACGTCACACATAATTCTATATAAACAATGAATAAGTAATAATAATGATGATGATGATGAGGATGATAAATGGT
>NC_091552.1:19253177-19255677 GCF_042767895.1 Penaeus vannamei
AAACAACAACAACAACAATAATAATGATGATGGTGATAAACATAATGGTGACAAAAATAGCAACAATAATAAATACTGATACTGATAATATCAACATTGATAATAATGATAATTGTCATCATTAATGAATTACAATAAGATAAAAATAGCAATTACAGTGATGATAACAATAATAATGATGACAATAAGTTAAACAGCAACAACAATAATACTATTAATTATAATGATAATAATGAAAATAGTAATGATAATAATGATAATAATCATAACACGAAGAGTGATAATTGTAGTAATCATACTCATAATGCCAATAAAAATAATAATGATTGATCAATAAATAATGTTCATAATAATAATACCAATAATACAAAAGTTAAAACGACAGTAATAGGAAACAGACAATAATGATGATAATGTCAATGAAAATGGTAATTACATTAATAATGATAATTACAATAATTACATTAACGCTATCAACAGTATTACTATCAACAAATATGATAATAATAATAATGATTGCAATGATAATAATGATAATGATTATAATGATAATGATAATTTTAATAATAACGATGGTAACAATAATGATAATACAACAATAATGACAATAACAATAATAATAATGATAATCATAATGATGATAATAATAATACCAGGAATAATAATTACAATGATAATTACAACAACAATAATCATAATTAGCATAAAATAATATTAATAACAATAACAACAAAAGTAATAATGATTATAATAATGATGATAATATTGATAATAATTATAATAATAAGTATAATAATATCAATATAAATAATGATAATGAAAATAGCAACAATGATGGTGATTATTATAATATTGGTGGTAATAATAATGATAATAATAATAATGGAAATAATAACAATGATAAAAAGACAATGTCAATAATGATAATAAGGATAAAAACAATAGTAGAAATAACAATAATAATAAGAATGGGTATAATAATAATAATGACAAAAATAGTAATAATAATAACAATAATGATAGTAGTAGTAGTAATGATAAAAATAATAATTATAACAATGATAATAATAATCAGACCAATGGTAATAGCGATAATGATAATAATAATGTTAATAATAATATAGTAATCGTGATAATACTGATAGAAATAATAATGATATTAATAATAATTATCACTATCATTACAAGGATAGTAACAGTGATAATAGGCGTGATAATAACAAAAACAACAACTAAACCAAAAAAAACAATAATAACAATTATGATCATGATAATGATTAAGACAAAAGTAATGGTAATGATTAATGATAGAGCTACTACTTTTCAACTGCTCCTACTACTACTATCAATAGTATAATGATGATGATGATGATAATAATAATAATAATAATAATAATAATAATAATGATAATAATATTAATACTAATGATGATAATAATAATAATAATAATATTATTATTATTAATAATAATAATATTATTATTATTAATAATAATAATAATGATAATGATAATAATAATATTATTAATAATAACAATAATGATAAAAACGGTAATTTTAACAAATACAACAACAGCAACAATAGTAGTAATGATGATAATGATAATAATAATAATACCAAAAATAACAGTACAACAATGATAATAATGATAATAATAATAACAATAATGATAGTAATGATAATAACATCAAAATAACTATAATAATGACAATAATAGTAATGGTGATAAAAACAAAGTAATAATGATAACAATAGTAATAATAATGATATCAGTCGGAAATCATGATAATGAAATCAATGTTTTTGTATCCTAGAAATTACCATTGATGAAAATAATGCTAGGAAATTCACTCATACTGATAACAGTACATATATGAAGCGCTTAAATAACATCACTTACAATATACACTTGCCATGCTAGAGGGAAGTATTTATAAGATATAAATGCAGGTTCTCGGAATAAGTGTTGATGTACATATAATAGACAGGGGGTTGTAGCCTATGGATGTATATAATATTCCAAACAGAAATGGTTATAATGAAGTTAAAGTTAAAATGTCGTTGACTTCCTTCCGTGTAGTACATTACTTTACACGCCATGCTAAATTAACGTACAGTAAATACAATATATTCAGCAATTAAAATTCCGCTGCCTCCCTTTTGTTTCTTACTTCCTGGTGCCTGTGCAGAATGAGAACTCGGTGAAAGGAACTCCTGTTTGCTAAACGTCTTGCTGAATGAAGAGAAAACGGGGCAGTCATTAACGTCGGGACTGAACACACACACTAAGTTAGTAGTACATGGGAGGACAATATAGTGAGACGGAGGCGGTGGTACCGACATGTTGATGATGGTTGTGATAGACATTCTGATGGAAAGAGAGGGAGCGAGGATGAACTGGAAGACGAAAGGGAAAACCGGATAATGCACGTTTGTAGCACACTCTTATCTTGGTCAACGGATTTGATGTGATAAGGCTTATATACTACGAAGCATTTA
>NC_091552.1:19278177-19285677 GCF_042767895.1 Penaeus vannamei
GAGCTGTCCGTGTATTTTCTTAATAAAGTGTCTGCCAAACACAGCTTACCCAATAACACACCAGGTTTTTTATTATAGAAGTTACAACAACGAAATTTCACCAGGCGGATAAGCAGCCTCGAGACGGTATCAACATTACCCTTTTACAATAAATACACAATGTTTCAGTGTCGTCGGAAGGGAAAATAACGCCAGGGAGTTTTAACACAACAGTAACTACTCACAACATCAAGGAGCTTCACCTAGGACCCGGCGGCTGAGCATGAAACCGGTTGTTTGTAATGAATTTTCTCTCTCGAAGACTGGAAAAGAGTGTGTAAATTGTACTATCCACCGTTTTCTAATATCAGGTCAAACTATTTTTTCTTTAAAGGGCGTTTTTCAAAGTATTTCGCTAAGAGTTCGCCTCGCTTTCACCAGAGCGTCCAGGAAGATGAAGCAGTAATGTCTAACTGAATGTGATTGTCAACAGGGTCATCAGTTCTTTACTTTAAAGGAGGATTAACTGATTGCATTAGTGGGAAGGATTCCTTTAGGTTTCATAAAGATATAATGTCAAAGTCAGACTGTAACGCTGAAAATATATATTAATGTGGAATTGTAAAGTAAGTTATCATGGATATATCAAACGCCAGTATTATTGATAGACTATGTTTCATATAAAAATTATTAAAATTCTATGGACTAATTACAGTTCGAGTATCAAAGATATGATTGACATATGAGGTTGGATTATTAGGACGTCAGTTTATCATTTTGTTACAATAATTCATAACCCATAATTTTGTATATATAGAATATAAGTGTTCCGGTGTCATTTCCTGATAGCTTTATACCACCAACCATGATTTTTTTTTTTAAATTTGTAAGTTACTGTGCACGGTATTTCCTATCCCCATCACTGACCTTGCGGTGGTGAAGCCACTGATGATCTCCAATTATCGTCCCAGGCTGACCTCGTATTAGCCGCTAATGACCTTAGCTGTTGACGAGGCGAATAATTTTAAATAATTAAATCAAATCTCTTCAAGGGTACATTAATAAACACAGCACTAGGAAAGGCTCGCTTGGGATTCCGAGAAACGCCCAGAGAAGTCATCGTTATTACCTCCGTTATTAATTCTCAACAGTACTAAGAAACAATCGGGCAATGTTAGCCTTCCTTTGCAAGATGGGATGTTCAAACACCACAGAGATTAATAATGAGTTATGAAACGTTGCAATAATTCAATTATCAACATATAGCATGCCATGAAGACTAACACAATATTGAATGTTAGAGAATTCGCGAATGGGAATTCAGAATGCTGATAGTCAATATCCGTCGGTGTTATTAAATAAGGATTTGACGTTTATACCTTTATAAAATTCATACAGATATTACGCGTTTTCATTATTCATCCAAGTGAACTTTTCTGTGGGAATTGATTACTTCCACGACTATGGATGAAATATTGTTTCTCGGTGGACTGTATAAGCTGACTGAGTGCGTGTGTAATCCCTGATTTGATTTCACAGTGACTAGATTCATCACGAACCCATATCCGATGTAATGTAATCTCAGTGTACACATATGGGTGTACCCCCCCCCCCTCCAAGAAAAAAAGGAAATAAAAAAGAACGTTTCAACTCGTTTGTGTTTTGTATTGCATATTAATAACTAAAGATAAAGTTAAATAGAGACAGTATATAGAATAAATGCAAGAAGCAATTGTATTTTAATGACTTTTAATAATACACACGGGAGAAAGAGAGAGAGAGAGAGAGAGAGAGAGAGAGAGAGAGAGAGAGAGAGAGAGAGAGAGAGAGAGAGAGAGAGAGAGAGAGAGAGAGAGAGAGAGAGACAGAGAGAAGATTATGCACAAAACGAACGCAAGGAATGTCGAATCAGGTATTGTTATAGATACCGATTCATTCCAGATTGATGTAAGCGGTGAATCCATTGTTCCTTTCGAAAAGTCTGCACGGGAACAGGGAGCCTTTTGAGATTGGCTCTAGATCCTCGTAGGTGAACTGAATGGTCGCCGAAGCCGCCGCTACAACGCACGCTCTCGAAACCCAGTATTCGTATTTCCGAAAGGAATATTCCAGCGCAAAGGCTGAACGGTTTCTCTTCGGAAAAGAAAAGGTGGTTTTGCGTCCGAATCCGGGGAAGGAATACCACAAGCCCATCATTCGAATTCCCGTCGAGGTTAGAATTTCACAGAACCGGAGAAATAAAGATTAAAGTCAGGCAGTTGAATAAATGACGTATATAAAAAAAAGGTACACATTAATTAATGAATGACTTGACAAGGGTGAGTGAAAATGGATTGTCTGAGCAAATTGCAACCCGAGCCCCTCCGATCCGGTGAATTTCTGAACAACTAGTTTGGGAGCTTAAACCGGCAGCGCTCAAGGCTTAAACGAGCGCCGCTTGTTAAAAGGATTTTTTAAAAGCAATATATGGATATATCCTTCCAACACAATCTCGGATAGGCAGAAAAATTGTTGGAGATATACAGTGTCGGATCATATATCGGTGTAGTTTTATTATACCCTGCAGTACATGGGTATAAGCTAATGTATATTCCAGATTGTGTTGTTTAGCCACAGCGCTGGTTTACGGGTGTGTTTGTCGGTATATTGGCTCTGTTGTGTCCCCGAACTTCGTTTTTTTTCGGGTCGAGACAAGCAATTCTAAAAGAAATACGAACCTTTATGTTCTTATTTCACATATTCTCCCGGAATGTAAACGGGAAGTGATCAAAAGAGTATTTGCGGTGATAAGAACTATTTTCACCATATTTATACATAAATTCGTCAAACGTATATATCCATCGTTATTATTATTATTATTATCATCATCATCACCATCACCATCACATCACATCATCATCAACGTCATCAGTGTTATTGTTTGCACTATTATAATTATCACAATTATCTTTAAGAGTATTTAATAATAAAAAAATATCAAAATTTTGGATACATCAGTTGTGAATGGATTACATGTTCGTAATGAAAGTATCATACAAATGGCGTAACAAAAATTCCTCTGATTAAAAGATTGCTTTCTTCTTTACTCCGGTTTTGTTTTGTTTTTTAAATATATTCCTAAACATAAACTTTTACGTAAACTAATTCTCAGTCAGATTTGCGCTATTTCCAAAACACTGCTTGACATTATCAATAAAAAGTACCCATGTACTAGTACGTTTTTTTTCTGTGTCATTTGGGTACGTTTTCTCATTACATCACGGGAATTCTTAAAAATCGAAACCCTGTAATCCACACACCAGAACTTAGTGCCGTAGAAACAGAATAAAGTAAAGTATGGCGGCGGTAATTTATTGAGTACAGACTGCATAGACCAAAACATGTTTAGATCAGAAGCTTATATTTTGCACAACGAATATTCAGAATTTGTATGCTAAGCTTTAATTTTCAGATATTTTAATCACTGTTACTTTCGAAAATAGATTCTTGTAGTTTATTATACAGGATAAGCAATTACTATAACCGAATTAATTACATGTACGTGATCCTGCGTTGGCCCAAACAGTCTGAAATTGCTTTTCCAAGCTTCCTTTGAGAGAAGGGCTGTTGCCAGGCATGAGGTAATAAGGGCCTGTTTTCATATTATAAACCTTATTTCGCTAAAAATGAATGAACATGAAAAAGCTGCCTATTTTTATCTTATTTTCCTTGCCTTCCATTTATAACGCAGTATTGCTTAAGTAACTATGTTATATGGATGATATGAGCGTGTCAATTTCGCTTTTATGTATCAGACAACATGCCTGAATATAAGTAAACAATGTTAACCCTTCGCGATTCATTTAAGTGGAAACCAGGATGCAAATGGTTGTATCAACACTGTGTTACGCTCATGCAGGCCGCTGTCCTCTCTCTCTCTCTCACCTATACTCATACACTCACACTCTCTTTCATTCTCTCAGTTCTACACACACACACACACACACACACACACACACACACACACACACACACACACACACACACACACACACACACACACACACACACACTCCCACTCACTTATACACGGTAATATTGATAAAAGGATCAGTTCTCTCCCTCTGGCTGCATAACCTGTTCTCATTCTTTTCTTTACGACCTTCACCTTCATCCTCTTCTTCCACCAACGCAAGCCTTACGCAACGGCCTTCTCTCCTTCGGTATTTCGAAAGCCTGGGGCGATTCTTATGCTGAGGAGAACCATTTTCCTTTCCTTTCACTTCCTCGTCCTTCCTTGTTCATTTTCTTAACTTTTTTATTTCTGATATTTTTACTTGGTTTTACTGTTTTCTTTTTTTTTCAGTCTAGTTTGTTTATCGTTTCTCTTTTTTTTCTATTTTTGCCTTCTCTTTTCTGTTTTTTTTATTCAATTACTTTTTTATATTTATATTTTCCTATTGTTATATCCTTTTCCTCATTTTTCTTTATATCTTATCTCGTCCTCTACTTTATTCATGTTTTATTTTTTATCATATTTCTTTTTTTTTGTTCATTTATTCCCTTCTATTTTTTCGTGCTTCATTTTTTTCATATTTCACTTTTTTAATTTCATTTATTCTCCATCCATTTTGTCCGTCTTTATTTCACCATATGTGTATCTCCCATTTATTTCCCGTTGCATTTTCTTCACTTTTCACTTTGGCTCTTGTCTCAAATCTTCATTTCGTCATTTTTCCCCCTGACATATTTATATCTATCAATATATTTTCCTATGCATTTTCTCCAGTTTCTTATTTTTTATTTAGTATTGTGAGTACACATTTCCATAATGGCCGTACTAAGCTAGGGGAAACTCTTTCAAAAAGGGCAAAACGCAACACTTTCAAAAAAAAAAAAAAAAAAAAAAAAAAAGCAACACTTAAAAAAAAGACACACACAAAAACGCAACTTTAAAAAAGTAACTTTCAAAAAAAAAAAAAAAAAAAGAGGGTAGGCTAGGGAAATCAGGCGATTGGGTTGGGGGGGGGGGGGGAGGGCAAAAGTCCCAGGGTTAGGAAGGCTTTTTGGTCCATCCGGTGATGTTTTTGAATTCCCAGAAGTGTCTCCTATGGTTCCTGGGTAGAGAGTAACAGTGACTTGCTCATTTTATAAAGGACTACTACATTTTTCTTTATTTTAGTCTTTCTGGTCTATCTTTTCAATTCACTTTTTTATTCCTTCTTTTTTATGTGTTTTGTTCCAATTTTTAAGGGGAAACTAGACAAAATGTTAAAGATGGACAAACACTATACTTTGACTGTAAGGGCATGAGGCTAATTGAAGTATTTCATGTGTGTGAAGTGTTCTAAGTAATTATTATTATTTTATTGGTTTGTATATAACCATTATTATTTATTTATTAATTTCATCATATTTATCTTTTTGGGGGGGAGGGAGGGGGGGGGCGTGATCAAATGCTATATGATACGTTGTTGAAATAAGTTGGAATATTTTATGTGTCTGTTGTTGGATGGAATGAATTGCATTATAATATGCGCTTATTGCTTTACGAAATAAGTTGCCTATGTGTGTTCGAAGTCCACAGGGAGCTTAACCATTAGTCACGTCCTCTTGCTGAGATATGTTACCATCCTAAAAAAAAAAAAAAACTACAGAAAGAAATCAACCTTTAATTTCGCCAATATATAAATTTTATATATAGTTCACGGAGCCAAGACCAGAAAAAATGCACTAGTTAACTGCCTGAATAAATAGATCACAAAAAACCTCCGCCAGTTAAACTTCCACAGGAAAGTCTTACAAATCCGCTTTTAAATCAGTCCTCCCCCAAAAAAATGAAGTTAAAACACGAAAGATCATTTAACAAAATATATTTCATTATTTTCCAGTAAAAGAAATTAACGCGACTAAAAGAACCAATCGTTTTTTTTTTTCTCTACATAGGAAAAATATCTATGTATATTATTATTTTTGCTTACATAAAAAGCTGGCTCTGCTGTTGGCTGAAAGTTTTATTTTTTTTTATTTTTTTTTCCAGCAATCGCAGTGTTTTTAGTATTCATAGAAGCAAATATCCCCCCCCCCGCAAAAAAACAAAAACAAAAAACTAGGACCTTTTGGGCATCTACACTTCATTTCAGAAAATTTATTTTTAAAGATACACATTTACACACACGCACATTCACACACACACACACACACACACACACACACGCACATTCACACACACACACACACACACACACACATATACACACACACACACACACACACACACACACACACACACACACACACACACACACACACACACATTTACACAAGCACAGATATACACACTCAAATACACACACACACACCAATATAGTTCCATTTTATATTTTAGTAGAATAAAAGAGAATAAAGAAAAAAAAGTATCGTATTACTTGCAACACGCATTTTTTCAACAGAATATTTGATGATGCTTTTCCGTGTTCTTGCAATTAAGACAAACTCACTCATTCATGATCGTACGGATACAGTAAAGACTGAAGTATAGGAATCAATTAAAAAACGCGTAGGGAAGAACTAAGGACGGTGATGAAGGATGGTCACAGTCAAATTACAGAAGAATACTATCCTGACCTCCGTCTGGAAATAGCTAAACTCTTTTCATGTTTCTTATTAAATTATTGGCATTCTTATATTCAAATATGAAACCCCTTTTCTTCAAAATATACAGCTCTGATGCGAGTTGGTTCATGTTGATGTATGTCATTTTCTAATATATGCCTGTTACAATTTCACAGGGGGTAATAAAGTTGATAATATATAGTGGTTTTGAAATAATGACAGAGAACTATAGAATGAAGTAAAAAGTATTGATATTAAATGCTATTAATCACACATGGACAAATCAGAAATCTTAAAATTGCAATAATGATAAAGACTGCGTTGGTAATGTAACAAATGATACTGATGATAGCGAGTATAAAATTGAAAAACAAAGGCAACTATGATTGACTGACTGGCAGTACCAACAATGGTTACAAACTACAGCAATATCAGTTTTATATTGTGGGTATTGCGTAGCCTTTGTTTGTCATGTCAACAACAATTGAAGCCAAAAGAAGACGAAAAAATATGTTGAGGAAAACACAGTTAAATGAAAAGGTTTACGTTGATCAAAGTTTAACTAATAGATCAAGTTACAGAATACCAACATGGTGTGCACGAATTTCTCACTAACATCCGCACTCAAAACTCCTTTGTCACTAATAGGTTGAAAATGATAGATATTGAACATGCCGTCCAGGGACATAGATATTGGGCAGCTCCTAATCACGCCAAACACAATTAATATCGGCAAAAAATCAGAAAATGACATCATGAAACTCAAAATTGCCAAATGGGTGAATTTTGGATATAGCCATAGCTCTCCACTGTATTCCTTGGACCATATATAGGCCTACGGTTTAAACTGTTTAGAGATTGTAGCCATAGCTCTCCACTGTATTCCTGGGACCATATATAGGCCTATGGTTTAAACTGATTAGAGAT
>NC_091552.1:19300677-19305677 GCF_042767895.1 Penaeus vannamei
TTCTTTCTTCCTTTCTTTTCCTCTTGTTTGTTCGCTTCTTTCCCTTTTCCCCTGCTTCCCTTCCTCCCTTCCCTATCTCCCTTCTCTCCCTCTCCCTCTGCTACCCTCTCCTCCCCTCTCTCCTTCCTCCTTTCCCTCTCCCCCTGCCTCCTCCCTTCTCTCCCTCTCCCCCTCTTCCCCTCTCTCTTCCCTTCTCTCCGTCTCCCCCTCCTTCCCTTCTCTCCCTCTCCCCCTGCTACCCCTCCTCTCTCTTCCCTTTTTTTCCTCTCCCCCTCCTTCCCTTCTCTCCCTCTCCCCCCCTGCTACCCCTCCTGCCCTCTCTCCTCCCTCCTTTCCCTCTCCCCCTCCTCTCCTTTCTTTTACCTTCTTTTCCTCTCCCCCTACTTCCCCCTTTCCTTTCCTCTCCTCCTGCCTCCTCCATTCTTCCCTTACTCTCCCTCTCCGCCTCCTTCCTTTCTCTCCCTCTCCCCTCCTTCCCTCTCTCCCTCTCCCCCTGCTTCTCTCCTCCCTCCCCCTGCTTCCCCTCTATCTCAGAATCCGTCTGTATCCCAGGCCAAACAATTTCCTCCCCCGTTTCCCCGGACCTTAATTTGGCGAACAGGCCCATTGCCTTAATTCCCTTAATTTTTTCCCCCTCTCCCTTCTCCTTGCCGCTCCTTTCCTTTCTTTCTCTTTTTTCTTTTACTAGTCTCCAATACCATGGTTTCCCCTCGACCCCTACTCCCCGCCCGTACCTTTCCCCTCTCCCCCCCTTTCCCCTCTCCCCCCCTTTCCTCTCACCCCGCCCCCCTTTCCCCCTCGCCCGCGCCTTTCCCCTCCCCCTCGCCCCTACATTTCCCCTCACCCCCGCCTTCCGTAATCCGAACTGAAAGTTCCAAGATGCCATCATGTCACGTCGAGCCTTCAGTCAGAATCAGCGTCGACTGGGTTTGCGAATATCAAGAAGAGACAGGACGAAATCTGCGTGATGAAAGAAAAGAAAAGAAAAGAAAGAAAGAATGAAAGAAAAATAATAAAACTGGAGGCTAAAAAGTATGTGTATGGGGGGGGGGGAAGGGAGAGGGTCCCCCCAACTTTGAATTTAAACCAACGGGAAGAAGAATGGGACACCAACATAAAGGTTAAACCAAGGGGGGGGGGGGGGGGAGGAAAGGACACCAACATAGAGGTTAAACCAAGGGGGGGGGAAGGGACCCCAACATGGAGGTTAAACCAATGGGGGGGGGAGGAAGGGACCCCAACATAGAGATTAAACCAAGGAGGGAGGGAGTAAGAGAGAGAGTGGGGGAGGTCTCCAACAAGGGTTAAACCAAGGGGGGGGGGAGGAAGAGACCCCAACATAGGTTAAACAAAGGGGGGAAGAGGAAGGGACACAACATAGAGATTAACATAGAGTGGGGGAAGGTCTCCAAAAAGGGTTAAACCAAGGGGGGAGGGGAAAGGAAATCCAACACAGAAAGGGAGATAAAGGGGGGGAAGGGAAGAGATTCTCAATACATTTCCTGTGGCATTTTCCCCTTCGTTGCAATTACTAAGCCTACCAGCAAAGAACTCTCGCGTTATTGCAATACGCCAAATAATACTTCCAAGCCATACGAGTTCATATCAGTTCTTCATGAGAGAGAACTTTTTATATAATTTTATTTATTTATTTATTTAATTATTTATCTTTTTTAATATTTAATACTCACAGCGATAGTTACTCCTGACAGGGATTCAACATTTATAGTTTTTCTTTTTACTGCTTCATAGACATTAAAGACCTCAATATATGTCTTTGTTTTTATTGTCACATATGCATGCGTTTTATGTGCTTGTAAATCACGTGAGATGGCAATAGAGGACATTTTCTCCAAGATATGTACCAACAGATCGATTATAATAAATGTAACAACAACGACATAAAAAAAATCAATAATAATGATAATTATGATTATAGTAATTATATTAGTCGTTGTAGTCATAATGATAATAATAATAATGATAACGATAACAACAGCAACAACAAGACAGCAATAACAATAATAATAATAATAATAATAGTAATTATAGTAGTAGTAGTAGCAGTAATGATGGTAATACTAATAGTTGTAATAATAATAATAATGCCGCAATGATAACAATGATAATGATGATGATGATAATGATGATGATGATGATGATGGTGATGGTGATGGTGATGGTGATGATGATGATGATGGTGATGATGATGGTGATGGTGATGGTAATGATGATGATGATGATGGTGATGGTGATGGTGATGATGATGATGATGATGATGATGATGATGATGATGATGATGATGATAATGGTAATAATAATTATAATGGTTACGACGATAACAATGCTGAAAATGATAATGAATATAAAATAATAATAATAGTAATAATAATGATAATCATAATAATAATAATAATAGTGATAATGATAATAATAATAATAATAATAACAACAGTAGTGGCAATAATAATAGTAACGATAATAATAATGATAATAATAACATCAATAAAATTATGATGATGATGATGATGGTGATGATGATGATGGTGATTTTGATGATAAAGATAAAAATGATGGTGATGATAATGATAATAAAGATGATGATAATAATAGCACAGGTATGGTTTACTCGCTTTCAAGGCTGACTCACATATTTATACAAGTTGTGTCTTCGATCCGTCCGTATACACACTGCTGACGTCATGAGTTCGGATCCCCTAAGATATGAGAGAGTAGATGGGGGATGAAAACAAAAACAAGAAGTACGTAAACACACTCAGATGTATTGCTCCTTCTTGGATATGAATGTCTTACTACAGGGTGAATAAGTCGAGTTCGTTCACAGATATAACACATTTCTCGTGGGTACTCGCTGATACTCCAGTGGGCCAAATGGTTGGGTTAGTACTGGGTCATATCTGGAGTGGGTGACATGGTTGGTTTAGGGTCATATCAGGAGTGGGTGACATGGTTGGTTTAGTACGGGGGCATATCAGGAGTGGGTGACATGGTTGGTTTAGTACGGGGGCCATTATTAAACCAACCAAATAGTTGGTTTAATAATGGGTCATATCTGGAGTGGGTGGCATGGGTCGTTAAGTACTGGGTCATATCTGGAGCGTCAGGGGTTCAAGTCTTGGTCAGGGAGGGCTGTTATCTAACTATATCAGTGCGCCTCTGCATTATTCCATCTTTTATATGTACCTCAGTATACATCTGACATAGAATGTACTTTTGTATTTGATAAGTAAAACCTTTTAGTGGGTCGTGTGGTACAATTGGTTTAATACTGGTCACTCTGAGTCATACCTTGAGCATTAGGGGTGTTGTTGTTTATCTACATCAATGTTCCATTGTATTATTCCATCTTTCATATATACATCAGTACATCTAACAGAAGATTTGAATTGCTAAATCAATTTCCAGTGAGTACCCACGGGGAGTATGTGTAAACCCTTGCTATCATTGTTAGGTAATGTCTATAGAGTTAGATATAGTTGCACATTCCTTTTAGTATGTTATGCTGTGTATCTACAGCAAAAAAGAAAAAAAAAATATATATGTATGCGACCCCCCCCCTCACTCTCTCCCTCTCCCTCTTTTTTTCACTCTCTCTCTCTGTCTCCCTCTCCCTCTTCTCTCTCTCTCTCCCTCTCCCCCTCACACACACACACACACACACACACACACACACACACACACACACACACACACACACACACACACACACACACACACACACACACATGCACACACACACTAACCATAACCACAGCAAAACCATAACCATTTGTCACATACATAATCTTAAAAAAAAATCTCTCGCAAATGCCAGGAATAAAACAGTTTCTGTACAAAGAGGAAGTAAAAACGAACGAAGCGCAGCTCTCTGTGAACACATCCTGCCTGCTTTAATTAAGTGCGGTGTGAAAGGCGCAGCGAATCTCTGCATCAGCAAGCGCGCAATCCTGCCGGCAGCGGTGCAACCTCTCGTTCTGTTTGTTTTGAGTTTGTTTTTTTGTTTTTTTTTCTTTTTTTAAATGCTGCACATCCTTTTCCCCCCGGCTGTATGGTAGGTAACACGATTTATAAAGTCTGTTAAGTGTAAATTGAATAAATGTATGGAAAGACGTGTATAGAGGGTTGTAGTTTGGACATGTAGGCTTGTATGAATATTGTTATGGTATATGAATATGTGACAATATCTTATTATGAAAGGTTCTTAGACATGAAAGAAAACTAAATCTTAAAAAGAAGAAGAAATAAAATAAAAAAGGTAAATAATTTAAATAATAAAAAAAAAATATACGTTACCTGCAAATACACGAGAACACATTATGAGTTTGTGACAAATTTTATTTCTTATAATATTAAATTGAAGATCAGTTTTTGGTAGCAACGGATAAAACAACCAACAAAAAGGAAACTTTATATAAATGCAATTAATTATCATAAAAAATAAGAAAAAAAGGTCATCCTCACTAACCTAAAAGCCTGGGAGTTGCATTTATAAAAATTCTCCAGCGCAGAAAGAAGAAAAAGTAAGTAAATTGAGAAGCACCGAAGAAATGAATACATTATTTCTAAGATAAATGACCAAGCGTGTTTGTGCCGTGTGTTTGATCAAAGGGTTATTGAGTAGCTGTTGTAATGTTCTGTATTTATATTGTTTACAAGAATGACTTCAATAATTCATAACGGAAGTATCCTTTTAAGCGTTATAAGGGAGTGCTTTTAGCATTACGAGCCCTTGATACTTTGATGAGTGTGAATGTTACATGGGGTTACTGTGGATCTGCATAATTAGTGTTTTTTACACACACACATACACACACACTCTCTCTATCTCTGTCTCTCTGTCTGTCTGTCTGTCTGTCTGTCTGTCTGTTTATTGAGAGCAGCCATCCCTCATCGAAGTAATTATCTCTGCTAGGTAATTGCTTCGACGAATAAAACATAACTCCCACTTTCTCTCTGTCTCTGTTTTTCTTTCCCTCTCT
>NC_091552.1:19335677-19338177 GCF_042767895.1 Penaeus vannamei
AAATTTACGATCTCTTAAAAGTATCTCCAAGAGCATGTTTTGTTCTTACTCGTATGTGAATGTATAATTGCACAGTTTCCTGCACTTCCTGGTGCACTTTGTTTACGATGGACATCCCAAACAGCACCTCTGGGTTTGTTTACATTCTCGCATTACATCGAGTAAATGGAGCAAACATCCTTAGAAACATTTGTTCACCAAATATGGGAGTTCGCTTTTATTCATAAATGTAGTTACACTGTCTATATGTAGATATAACACCGAAGGACCTAACTACAACAGCATTGGGTATAGATAATCTAGTAGGTATTGGCTGGTTGTTTTATGAGTAGCTGAAATGGGCGAGAGGGAGGGAAGGAGGCTGTGTTCGAGACTAGCAGGATATGTCAGGTAAAAGCAAGTGTGTGAAATTCCAAAAACGTTATAATATATTTTTTTTATATGAGCAATGGAGAGGTGGCGTATAAAGTTTAGAGAAATAAATTATGTTATAAATAATTTAACGTTAATAAGCATTGTGTACACTCTTATGAACACACAAACGGTTACGCAAGCACACACACACTTGGTAACGAGATAAAAGATATGAAATCATTGTTCGATGGTTCTTGCTCTTAGTGAAAAAAATGTGATTGCCCATTTGTAAAGGGTAGGATTCATTTGCATACATCTAGATACTAAAATGCGATGCCTAATGCACCTTGTTGACAATTTATTAGTCAGTTGTTTAGTATCTGATAAAAATCCAGATTTCTGGACATTAATTTTCATGTTCGTGTTTCAGTGATTTATAGGCCTGAAACATTTTCAATCTAAAATAAGCCAAATGGATTTGGATTTTTTTTGATTTGTTTGCGCAACAGAATCAGAATTTCTGGAATTTAAGGAAACCAGTCACAAGCGCACAAATGCCCCCGCTCTCTCACTCACTCACACACACACACATACACACACACACACACACACACACACTCACTCACTCACTCACTCACTCACACTCTCTCTCTCTCTCTCTTTGATTAATCGATTTTTTCAATGACCGATGGTTACAAGTAAAAGCGTTTATCTGCCTAGTATAAGGTGATGGTCTAATATCCTACATGAATTATCCAGACATTTTGTATGTGAGATACAATTCAGCAAGCATATATATTCAGCATAATGTTTCAATGCTTTTAACTTATTTCATATCATAGTAATCTCAAGTTTCAACCAATATTTGTTGTAGCGCGACCTGCCTCTTCTACGATTTACCGAAAACGGAGTGCAGGCGGCTGTTTACCGAACAGCCTTAGACGATGACTAGTGAGGCTGTCTTTTGTGTTGCGAAAAGGAGTATTGATGGGAAGGACGGGGAAGAGGCAGGGTTTAAGTGGGGCGAATTCCTGCTGAGAGTATTGTGTGCATCCGTATAAGTGAGAATCATTACGGATGGCCAACGTGTAGTACAAGGGGAAACCTTATGCCCCAAAGCATCTTACTTACTGCGTTTGGAGATTACATAGAGCGTTAGTTCAGGAATGGATACGTCATAATGTGTACACGCAATACAACCGGAATAAGAACGCACCATTTTGAATCCAGATTAAAACCGAATTGGCTTTAACTGCGATCTTGAATTCCAAACGTCTTAAATTTATCCCGTACCTAGACCGACGTGTCATATTATTACCGACAGAACGTTACCCGCTGTCGGTCTTCGCGTGCCTGACATCGCGACAAAGTTGCTCCCAGCTGAGGGATCCATCTGGGACACCCTCGCGGCGATTGACTGAAGCTGCGGCGATTGACTGAAGCTGCGGCGATTGACTGAAGCTGTGGGTCCTCCTCTCGGTCGCGTTAATTGGCTCAAGGACGCCCGAGAACCGCAGGTCGATGCTCCTGCCTCGGTCTTCTGGCCCAGCGGGGTAGATGTCTCAGGATTCCTTTATTCACTTTCAATCGAGTTAATACGCGTTAATACACATACGCGGATAATAATAATAATAATAATGATAATAATCATAATGATAATAATAATAATAGTAGTAATAAGAATAAAAATACTAGTGATAACGATGATAATGTTAACAATAACTATAGCAAAAACAACTTTAATAGTGATAATAATAATTATGATAATAATTATGATAATCATAATAGTAATAATAATTATGATGATAATAATAATAAGTAGGATGATAGTAATAAAAATAACAATAATGATAATAAAAATGAAAACCCCCACCCCCTCAAATAATAATAATAATAATATAAATAAAAATAAACCCAATAAAAATACAATCCCCCTCCCCCCCCAAAAAAAAAAAAAAAAAAAAAGTGTGATCACGGAGATACGCACCTTACTGAACAGACAACCACATGAACAATGGCTTCAGGAGCCCCGGAGCATTGGGAGGTATTGCAGCACGCGGCAAGCGAGGCGCTCCCTTTAGACAAGAGCGGGGGCGGAGACTGTTCAACGGCGACGCTCCGGGGCACAATAGGAGGGGCTAGACTG